>NW_026096209.1:0-2670 GCF_023614345.1 Adelges cooleyi | reverse complement strand
GTAAATGACAGTCCAAAGTCTGCAAAAGTGGGACGGCCTAATATCGTGTTTTTACTTTTCATTTTAATGTTTATTCAATCATTCAATAAGTAATTTAATTTGTTTTCCAGGTGTGTACTTGACAATATTCAAATAACAATGTCCTTGGTAGATGTTTTCAGGTAATAACATTAGTACTTTTAAACTTTTAAAAATAATCTTCTTGTAACATTATTCGTTTTGACTTTTGATAATATAATTTATTACAGGTTTATTTAGATATTGCTAACGGGTTCAAATCAAAATGATGATCATAATATGATAATAACGGGTACTGATGAAAAATGAATTACAATCTATTAGCATGGTGCAAACTAACTTTACTACTTAATTAACTTAACAGGTAATAATATATTATGACTATTACCGTATGAAATAAATACATTTATACTCAATTTTTTTGTTCTTCTGTTTCAGTTTTTATAAACAAGTCATTATGGGAACATGTTAATATTTTTGATTGCTATATTTCTAATCGCCAATTTTTTTTTGGTAAGTTTTATTAATTTATTCTAAACCGTGATAATTTATTGTCAACTTAATTTCAGATTGTTTATATGCTCGTTGAAGTCAAAGCTGTAATGATCTGATGAAGATGATGTTCATTATCAACTGCATGTTTTCCATGTGTTATTCTAGACATACTTTAATAAAGGTTATATTCTATTTTGTTATGTAATCGTTAAATTGTTAAGATGGAATAGTTATAGTGATTTTCCTTTTTGTTAAGTAATTTTTATGATCATTTTGCATTGAAAAAACAAATAATAGCTTCATGTAGTATAAATAAGTATTTGATCTTTTTGAACTACAACAACGTGAGGCACACATTACCAAGTGTTGATTCAATAATGGTTACGATGAAATAATTGCTATTAAAAAAAAAAAAATTATCAAAGTATTTGGTTTTATATGATACAATAAAAAGCGTTCAATCTGTATGTGAAAATGCAAAATTGTATTTTAAAAGGAAGCTGTAGAGGGGGGTTATTTCTTACTTTTATTAGACAATGTCATACAGATTACAAATGCATTACATACAGGTATTGTGACGCACATATATTTTTTAAAAAATTAATATCAAGTAGTTTACTTTTTTTGCACTATTTTAAAACAAAAATAATGTTTTAACCGGTGTTTGACTACTGTGTGTCTAAAAAGGTTTTCTATTTGGTTGATGTTAATTGACTTACAAATGGATCTTACAAAGTACACTAGAATGGCTAAATTTTTTTTTCTTTAATATTGTTATTTTGTAGAAGGTTCTCTTTTCTTTTAAAATATGGTTTCGCGTTCTTAAAATAAAATTTAGTGTGTTGTTTTAAAAATGTTTTAGAGTTATTAAACTGTAGATATGTACATATCGTCGATTAAACATTTGTAATTAAATTATTTTTATTTATTATATTATATAATTGCTATTAAATGATTATTGATTGCTCACTGTTGAGAAGGGCGAGAGAAAAAAGGTATGAAGTAAATATGAAACAACTATGTAAAATATTGATTAAATTTTAATACCCAATTTCCTAAATAAAGTTAAACTTTATGGCCAATTCCAAGAAGAAAAAAATCTACATGGCTATTTTCTGTGTAATTATTACAGTTTAGAGAACAATATATTAATCTTAATTAATATACAACTTCTGAAGACATTTATTTATTTTACTTCCAATGGTATACACTGATTATGGCATTTCATTCATAGTTATACTATGTGGACAGCGGATATTCAAGATTATTTAGATATCAGCTACCAAGTGTTCAGGATGAATAAATGCACGGTATTTCATAATTATCATATATATATTTTTAATTATGTTAAAAATTGTAATTCGTTGTAAGTGATTTAATACTTTTTTTTTTTTGGTGTCTACGAAATAAAAATTCGCTTCTATTCTGTAGAGAACATTAGGGCGAACGTAGCGTCGTGGCGCTCTTAGCGGATTACTTTGAACAAGGCGACAATAAGCAATCACGAAAAGACGGCAGTCGCCAGTCCTTAACAGTATATTATACGTTCATGATCATACCTATCTATTTTGTCATGCTATAATTACTAGTTCGCCAACGTTTTTTTTTTTTAATAAGCTGTAAATGTGTTTCTAAATAAAATTTCGATATTATGTCAAACAATTAAAAACATTGTGTATTTTTTTTTTTTTTATTACGAATAACAAAAACGATAATAACACATCTATGTACATATTTGTATTTAAATATTGTTAACCTTCACAAAATAAATGTCGAGTTCTAACAACAAAACTAATTATAATAGTAGTTCAGTAATAAATAGTGTATATAAAGTTATAAAGTTTTATTTCTAAATAAAAAATAAATTATACGTAACAAATTAAATCTTAAATAAAAAATGTATTAAAAAAAGGTCATTGATTAAAAATTACAACACTGTATAAAAAACTATTGTCATGTAGATATTGTAAATTTGTACAATTTGCTGTTTGACGATTTGGACGAACGAATTGCCGCTGAATAGACTTCGTCGCGTACGCCTCTGTATATATCCATTGAAAAGACAATCATTGGCGCACCCGGGGGGGGGGGGGTGCAAAAGGGTCTTTAGCACCCCTTGATTTTTTTAGATCATACATACTACAACTGTTTTGGAAT
>NW_026096208.1:1666248-1777311 GCF_023614345.1 Adelges cooleyi | reverse complement strand
AAATTATAAAACATATATTGAATTATTTTTTGAAAAAATGAAACCATGAAAAATGTTGCAAAAGCTAATGAGTACTCCACCTATAATATTTTTGAGATATTTTGAACATGGATATGTTATAGGGATGGTTACAAACAAGAATTTGTGTGGACAATTTTGCGTAGACAAAATATCAGCGTTACATCATTCAATATATTATATTATTATATGACTCTCAATATACTTGTTTATTCAAATCTTATTAGTCAATCTATTTTTATTATGGACCACCTCAAAAAATAATTTCGTTTAGCGATAAGCTCCATAATTATGTACATATTTTATCGCTTAGAATTTCTAAACAATAATTTATGAAATAATGGACAGTCTTAACTAAGCGTGCAAAAAACTTTATTGAAAAATGGCAAATTAATCTTTAATCTTTCTAGATATTATATTAGACATTATATCAGGTCAATAAAAACATTGCTTAAATGGAATTCCAAAATTATTATTCTATTTGTTGCAACTTGTGAGCAAATAAAATACCTGAGATAGCGATATGTTCTATAATTATGTACAGAAGATAACGCTTTATGATTGCTGCAATTAAGTTTAAAGAAAAAAACAATTACTTATGTATTAGTAAAATATGTGGTTTACCTGGAGTTGGCCATAATATGAAAATGGCTAAAAAATAATTAATCATCGTGTTAAACTATGTATAAATATAATTTAAAATGTTGAATCTTTTTTAAAACACTATAAAGAAAACCTTGTTAGCAGATATTGAAATTCAAATATGTAGTTTTATAACAAAAGCTTACAATAATTTTGTTCTACACTTGGTAACATATGTTTTAAAAGAATCATTGTGTTTACATTGGTTGTACGGATTTTTGTAAAGGCGTATAAACATGTTATTATTGTATACTGTTAAGTATACAAAACGTTTTGCGCTATTGTAATAAAACTACATACTTATATTTAATTGTCGATAGGTATCTTTTAACAAACATTACTATACAGTGGTCTACAATTGATATCATATACGTATACAACACTATGCTGATTTTTTTTTTAGCCTATATTATTTTATGGTCAACTCCAGGTAATAAATAATATATTTTATTAACACATAAATAATTTTGTTTCTTTATAAATTAATCGCAGCAACCACTGAGCGATACGTCTTGTTCATAATTATGAGATTT
The DNA here is from genome assembly GCF_023614345.1 of Adelges cooleyi. Lineage (NCBI taxonomy): Eukaryota > Metazoa > Arthropoda > Insecta > Hemiptera > Adelgidae > Adelges > Adelges cooleyi. The sequence continues at coordinate 1,776,118 of NW_026096208.1, read as the reverse complement.
ATCGCTAACTAAGGTGTTTCGATGTTTGCACAATAGTAATTATAGACAGACATATAAGTTTTGAAAAAAAAAACAAGCATATTGGAACGGTATAATTAACGGAATTAAACTAATTATATATTGTATATCTAAAATATTTTTAAAATTAAATCAACGGTTCTAAAATATTCAAGTAAAAATACAAAGTTAAATTACCCTAAGGTAGAGGTTAATTTTAGAATTTTATTTATTTTCAAGGTAAAATTATAATATTTTAGACTGAACTCTGATGACTTACTCTTAAAATTATTCATAATAACCATTCTGTTACGCGCGAAAAACTATCATAATTATATTATTTAAAATATTATATAAACAAAAGGTTAAATAATGTAAAATCGGTTAGGTGGATGCTAATTGAAAAATAAATCATCAAACTCGATCTGAATATAACCTGTTTTATTAATTTTATTTAGCATGTTCTAAAATCGATGATGATACCCCGCCTTCGTCTCCCAAAGCAAACAAAAAAGAGCAAATTGACCACACTCACTACATGGTCAGCGACATAGGCAACCTATATCTAAGCGACAGGTATGCGATATGAAATTTGTTCATATTGATTTTGTTTTTTTCAACATTTAGCACGTCTGTTTTGTATATATTTTAAAAATACCATAGCCCAAAACGTAGTCTATTTTGTTAAAACAATAATATGCCATACCTGTTAGTGATGGGAAATAAATCCGGATTTTCTTAAAATCCGTAAAGTCCGGTTTTCGGTTTTCGAAGTTCAATGAAAAAAAATCCGGATTTCACGAAGAATCCGGATTTTACGAAGAATCCGGGTTTAATGATAAATCCGGATTTCAAAATTTGAATTTCAGAAACCGTAACCTGGGTTTAAAGAAAAAGCCAAATCACCGATTTTAAAATTCACAAAGCCATTTTGTAATTACTAATTCAGCAGTACAAGATGACCAAATTGTTCAAATTAGTTGACTTTTAATCCTCTATGAAATGCTATTATCGGAACCCTTCAACTAAATTACCCTAAGTTATATGTTTCTAATGAACTTTAAGTTTCATACATGTAATCTAGCTTAAATACAAAGTAAGTATGCTGTATTACAGTTTACTATTTGTGATATATTGAAAACAATTACCTGTTTAAAAATTTTAAGCTATATTTGAGTAGTTTTTACATGCTTTTCTTTAACTCGCTAACACGTACGTACGTCCGTACGTTTGTACGGACGTACGGATATTTATCTTGCAAAATTAATTTAACCCACTTCCGATGTCGTAGAAGGCTGAAACTTGGCACAGACACTCATCTAGGATGACACTATAATATAATGTTATCATATTGGGACTCGGGCATCCAGGTCGCCCTACACAGGGTCATATGTGGGGGTCATTTCACTAAAATTTCATGTTTTTTTCAAATCTTCTAATATGAATTTAGTAATCTATCCACCAATTATTAAGTACCTTTAATAGGACTAAAAAGTAAAAAATAAAATATATAAAACTTTATTTTTAAAAACATGTTTTTCTAAAAATAAGTAAAATGTGAGCTAAAAAGTAGAAAATAATTTTATTACAAGAACAATTTACCAATCAACTGTAGCAAATTTTATTTAAAATGTTAATTACTTTAAAAACAACCGAAAATTAACTACAGTTTTATATAATGTAATTGGTTCTACTGCTTAACTATTTATATCAAAAAGTGATATTAGTATTATTATTACTTATTTAGATTTAAGACATATACAATATTACAATTCCAGATTGACTTATTTTTTTTTTCCTCATTTATATATATATATATTGTGTTGTGTATTTTTCATATTATTACAACTTATTGCTTTAATCTATTATAAAATTGTCATTGAGACTTATATTTCTAATTACAAAGGTATTATTTAATAATATTTTAACTGACCTGTCCAAATAAATAGTTTTTCAGATGTCGTTTTGGTTGTAGATGAAGCACGATTGCCTGCACATCGTGTTGTATTAGCCTCACGCAGTGAATATTTTAGGTATTTAATTCTTATTTTAAATATTTTATAATTATGATTCTTTTTTTTTTTTTTTGCAGCTTACACATGATATTTTGGCATAAGCTTAGTATTTATTAACCTTATACTTTTTAATATTAATAGTCATAATGTGTATTTTTTTTAGGGTATCTTTTTATGGAAAATTTAAAAAACCCAATGATTTGGAGGTGACAATAAGTGACGCACCAGTTACCTTAATTAAAATAATTCTTAAATACATTTATACTGGTCGAATAAATTTAAGTGCTCTTGAGGTAACCAATAATAATGCATGTAGCTTAGTGAAGAAATATTAAACACATTTTTTTTATTTAAATTTTTAGGGTAGAGAGATTTTCGAATTACTTAAAATTTCGGATTTCTATGGTATATCAAACTTAAAAAATTCACTGCACGGATATTTGCAAAAAAGCATTAATATAGGCAATGTATGTTCGTTCCTTGCTATGACACGATTTTTTCAAAACAGGGATCTCGAAGACGAAACACTTAACTTTATCGACAGCAAATCTTTGAGTGTATTGCGAAAGATAGAATATTTGTCTTTTTCATCCGTAATTGCTTTTTTTCAACGAAAAAATTATGTTGCTGGTGTTTGGTGAAAAGTTAAGAAACAATTTTTAAATTTTAGGATGAACTTCAAGAAATTCTCCATCGTGACACGTTTTATGCTAAAGAATTATTTATATTCCGTGCGGTTTGTCGCTGGATTAAAACGAACCAAGACACCTTGGATCGTGACACTAAAATCAAAGTTTTATCAGTCGTCAGATATCCGTTAATGAGTTCTAAAGAATTGTCAGACGCCAGGAAATCAAAACTGGTTAGTTGGAATATAATTTCAGACGCAATAAAATTTAGAAACACTTGGTCAACAGATAAGCCTCGAATAAGGGCACAGCTAAGTATGCCTGCTGTACAGCAGTACACATCAGTTTGTATTTTGCAAATTATGTTGGTTTTAATTGTTTTATTTTTTAGGACCCAATGAGAATCTGCTTTCTAAATCTCAGGTTATTCTCGTTACTTATCACACTGACAACGATACTTTTTTAATAAGGTTGGAAAAACCATCAACCATAAACTATATTGAATTTGCGCTATGGTATAAACATAATATGGATCATTTGAAGTATGTTCTTAATCAATAAATATTTTTAATTAAAATGGTTTTTTATTTTAAAAAAATGTATATGAATTATCACAACTATATTCCTAGTATTTGATTTTATATACTTTTTTTATAATTTATTACTCTACAATTTATTCGAAATATTTTATACTTTAGGGATTTCTCTTATTATATTGAAGTTTCATTGGAACGGCACGATTGGACACGTGTTGTAGATCATTCAAATTATAATTGCCGATCAATTCAACGTTTGTTTATTCATCCTCGCATAGTTCAGTATATACAAATTGTTGGAACCAAACTTACTGCTAATGCGACTTTTACATCCAGGGAAGTCAAGTACAATACAGAAGATATGCACAAGGTGGAAATAAAAAATGGATTAATCGGTAAGAAATCGTATGAAGTAACTCATTTAAAAAAAAAAAAAAAATAGAATATTTAAATATTTATTTGCCTAATTTATTTATTTCAATCAAGTTCCAAAGTACCAGTATAATGTCACTTCGTATTCTATGAATGCATTTGTAACCCAAGGAGAAAGTGAAAAAGATAGCCAGTCGTTGTTAAAAGTGTATCATAATAAAACGAATGATGTGAAGATTTATACATACCACCTGCTGGAAAAGGGTTGTATAGTGGTTCAACTTGCACAACCATATATACTTGGTTCAATGAGGTAATGTTATAAATATCTTGCAGTTCTTATAGCAATTATGTTTCACTCAAACTCTGCAGTCTTCATTATTATTTCTTTCTCAGAGCATAAATCTCCAATTCGCACAAAATAATATTTATGTATTCTTGCTTTTTTTTTTTAAGTGAATCTGTAGTTATCTGTAGTTCATTAAACGAATAATTAGCAATGGTCATGTAAATGGATGACATTATTATTATTACCATAATTAACAGGTTGCTGCTTTGGGACGGCGATGACCGAGCCTACGGTTACACTGTTGAGGCTTCTGTCAATAACCAGGATTGGGAAATACTTATAAACAAGTCTAAGGAGCTGACACAATCTTGGCAGGTGTTTCAATTTAAACCCAGGCCGATAATCTACATTCGTGTTACTGGCGTTTACAGTTCAGTAGGCAATGTCAGTTCAATTGATATATGTTTTCTTAAAACTTTTTAAAATAATTTATTGTTGTAGGATTTTCGTATTGTATATTTGGAGGCCCCCGCTCAAGTAACTTTAGATTCCAACGATGTTGAAGACGATCGTGCGATAACAAGTGACAGGTTAGTCTTGTCAAATTTGACAACTGCTTTTGTTAGTTTACTATAATGTTCTTTGTTTCTATCATTGTTATGTCGAAAATTGAACGAACATTTTTTTTCAGGAGACCAACTAAACGGTTAAAGCTCCAGTAACAAAATTTGAAATATAACCATAACTTTTCGATAGCTACACCTAAAAATTGTGTAGGTAAAAACTAACTATGTGATTAATAATAATATATTATGTTTTAATACCCAGATTGTATTTTTCATTGGATTTTATTTATTACGCGTTGTTCAATCAAACTTGAACCAAATCCAACGTATTATAATTTATTATAAAGCACATACTATTGACTAGTTATTAAATTTTCTTTTAAATACGTAAAAATGCTACAATATTTTCTCTTATTTGAATTTAAAATTTCCATGATGTAGTCAATAGATAATTTTTGTAATGGTTTATCTTAAAAACATCTAAAATTGGTATTTTTTTTTCGATTTTTCCGAGTACACATAAGAAGCCTCTACACTACTATTTATTGAGGCGCATCGTATAGGACATTTTTACCATAAACTTAACAATGTGCTAAAGATATTAAACATGTATCTATTTTTTTTTAATTTTAATTGAAATATTCTCAGATATAGTAAGTTTAAAGTAGTATGAGTTGTTTTCGACCAAAAACAGGCATGTGTAGAGGCCCCTAAATAATACTTTAAGTAACCTACCTTTGATGGCTTCGATGATGATTATTTTGTCTTGTTGTAACTGATCACCATGTCCTCTTGACAAATTCAACTACAGGTTTTGATTCATACAAGAGTACAACTATAACTATATCTCCTCGCTTATATCTACAAGCTTTAATCATTAAGTCACAAGTTAAAAGGTGAATTTCATCAACTGAATGAAAATTAACTAGTATGTCTATAAATGATTCAGAACTAGCGTGTTCATAGCAAAAAAAACTGATCCAGAACTTGGATATTGCATGGCATTACGTTGAGAGTAACATATACCCTCAATGAGCTTTAGTAACCTTACCTCAGCGTCCTAATAAAATAAGTTGTATCTTTTAGAAAAGTCTTTTGTTTAAATTGCGTAAATTTAGATAATTATTAAGTATAAAGTCTGTCCAAAGGTAGTAAAATGTTTATAATTTAAGTATTTTTTTCATTTATACTTTTAATTGGTTACATTTAAATAGAAAATACAAATTAGTTACAGATAAAAATTGTGCTTGTTATTTGATTATTTTTCTTTATGTTAAATAATAACTATTTTTATTTAAATATTACTCTAATTGTTCACCCCTAGATGTGAACGCATTATATTAAGTATCAACAGTACAGGACACATTAATTGCGAAGCAAACAAGCCAGTCAGCCTCTATGGATTTGTCAATACATTATCATAGGCACAAATAGTCCAAAATATTTGGAGAGATTGTGGTTTAAACAACTTAATATCGAGTAATAACTATTCAGAAATTCCTAAAACATAACACGGCTAATTAAGAACAAAACAATAATAAAAGAGTTGACTTATTAAAAAGCCCCTCAATTATCACATTTATTGTATACAATTTTATATAATTTTACTAAACGCGAAAGCCATAAAATTTAATTGCATTAATCAAATAAAACAAAAACAAATACGCATACAAGAGAAAAAAATCATTCGATAAAAATATTTTTAATTCGTAGCAAGTGTGCAAGTGCAACGAAATCCAAAAGGCTTATATTTCAAATATGGTTACTGGATCTTTAACCGTTTAGTTGGCCTCCTGAAAACAAAAATTGTCGTTAAATTTTTGAAATTATAATGGTATAAAAGAAAAAAAATTATTACATTAACTAAAAATAGCGGTTATCGAATTTGCTGTGACTAACCCGTCATTCGTTACAGCACGATCGACTTCAACGACGTTGGAATCGAATGTTACTTGAGCGGGAACTTCCAAATATATAACACGAAAAACCTACAACAAATAAGTATTATAAAAAGTTTAAGAAAACACACAAATCAATTGTACTCACATTGCCTGCTGCACATTTAACGCCAGTAATACGAATGTAGAGTATCGGCCTGGGTGTAAATTTCAACACCTGCCAAGATTGCGTCAGCTCATCAGATTTATTTACAATTCTCTCCCAATCCTCATTGTCGACTGAAGCATCAACTGTGTAACTGCAGGCATCGTCACCCCGAAGCAGCAACCTGTCAGTTATGGCAATCATAATATTGTCTTAGTTTCATAATGAATAAAAGTCATAAAATGTCCAAATTTTTTTTGCTTTTATTAATTATTAGTAAAATATTTTATTGAATTATTGTTTGCCTTATGTGTGTCTGATCAGCATAGTGAAAATATTGGTATAAAAATTGCAAGATATTTCTACTATTACCTCATTGAACTAAGTATATATGGTTGTGCAAGTTGAACCACTATACCAGCCGATCCCAGCATATGATACGTGTATCTTTCATTTCTAGCTTGACTTTCCTGGTATCTCTCTACTAGCGAACCGTTATTAGAGTTATTTTCACCATTGATTACAAATGCTCTCATATATTCTGAACTGACAATATAACCGAACTTGGGAACTTGATTAAAGTTACAAAATTAGACAAATATAAATTTAAACATTCCACCATTTTTTTTTTCAATATTTAAATATGAGTAACTTCAATCATTTTCATACCGACTAATCCATTTTGTATTTCCACCTTATGCATATCTTCGGTATTGTACTTGACTTGCCAAAATATAAAAGTCGCATTAGCAGTACTTTTGGTTCCGACAATGTGTATATACCGAACTAGGCGTGGATGAAACCACAAACGTTGAAATGATCGACAATTATAATTTGAATGATCTATAACACGGTCCCAAACTTGCCCATCTATTGAAACTTCAATGTGATAAGAGAAATTCCTAAAGTATCGAGTCATACGAATAACTTTTAGAGTAGTGATTTTTATCAAGGTATACAAAATAAAATACAAGAGACGGATTTACGTGAATTCATTAATCTTTTCTTCATACCACATCGTTATTTCGAGAAAATTTATAGTTGTCAGAGTATTCAACTTTACCATATTAGTACCCTCGTAATGATCGGCAGTATCTGGAATTGTCTCAGACTGATAAATAAGATTCTTATTGGGTTCTAAACAACAAAATAATTGAACCCAACATAATTAACAAAATTAAATTCGATGTGTACAGCAAGCATACTTAGACGTTCTTGCAATTTGAGCTTATCTGGTGACGACGTGATCCTAAATTGTATGGCGTCTGAAATTACATCCAAACTAACCAGTGATGATTGCTTAGCGTCAGCCAGTTCTTCATCACTCATTAACTCATATCTGACGGCTGATAGAACATTGATCGTAGTACCGCGATCCAGTTCGTTTTGGTTCTTCTTGATCCAGCGACAAACAGCACAGAATATAACTAATTCGTTTGCGAAAAACGTGTCACGGTGGAGAATCTCTTGAAGATCATCCTAAATATAAAATTTGTTCCTTAACATTTTCACATAACAAGAGCATTTTTTTATTTAAACAAAAAATCCATTACAATTGACAAAAACAGAAAATCCTCAGATTGCAACACATCAAAAGGTTTTTTTTCGATAAAGTTAAGCGATTCGTGTTCGAGATCCTTGTATTGATAAATTCGAGTCAAAGCAAGCAACGAACATACATTGCCTTCGCTAATCTTTTTTTGCAAATACTTGTGCAGTGAAAGTCTTAAGTTTGAAATAACGAAAAAATCCGAAAGTCTAAGTAATTCGAATACCTCTCTATCCTAAAAAAATAAACAGTAAAAAATGTATTAAATCTTTTTTCAATATCCTGTTTTCGATTAAACGGAAAATTTATTTTTAAAGTCCGAACACGTCATACTCTCGACCAAACGATCACACAACCCTAATAAAAATGATATCTATGTCGTTTAACAGCCACTAAATTGTGTCGATTATCCATGTCGTTACCTCAAGATCATTTAAATCCATTCGACCAGTATAAATATATTCAAGAATTATTTTAAATAAGGTAGCAGGCGCTTCACTTATTGTCACCTCCAAACCATAGTTTTCTTTAAAACTTCCATAAAAACGGATCCTAAAAATAATACACAATATTATAACTAACATTAAATTATGGAGTGAAAATATGAAGAAGTATTTCAAAAAATAGGGATCTCATTTTACGTCATACCGAACAAGCAAGTCCAGAAATCATGAAAATTTTATTCGGTGAGCCCAACAACCCGGTTTGAAGTGGAATACCCCATATACAGGGAAATACAGATTTAGTTTATGTCTTACTATCAGATTATAGATATAATAAAAAAAACAATAATACAGTTTTCACCAACCCATGAAAGACTAAGAAAATATACTTAAAGGTAAGAATTAAATACATGAAATATTCACTGCGTGAGGCTAATACAGTACGATGGGCGGGCAATCGTTCTTCATCTACAACCAAGAAAACATCTGAAGACCTGAAAAAGTCACTAGTTTAAAATGGAAAAATAATATGTAAAATCATCCGGGCATATCATATTTTGACACTTTGTCTACTATTTACTTTAAATCAAATTCGAATTATTCGATAAAAATATTGGCAAAACGGGACACACTTACAGCTTACTTTTGCAGGTATGAAATATTATTATAATTTTAACAGAGTGGAATACATTTTTGGTACTGTATCAAAAAAAAAAACTGTATACAAGACAAACGTGCCAAATTATGAAAACAATATAATTATTAGGTACAAACTCGAAACCACATACCTGTCACTTAGATGGAGATTGCTTATGTCCCTGACCAAGATGTGAGTGTCGTCGATTTGTTCGTTACTGAGCGCTTTGGAAGGCGAAGGCGGATAATAATAATCCTCCACGTTAGAACATGCTAAATAAAATTATCAAAACAGCTGATTTTTTGGACGAGTTTGTATGGTTCATAATTCAGTTTTTAAAATTTTAAAATTATCCCCTTATTCAAGGGTTAGTTTATTTTTAATTTTTACTCGAATACATTAGGATTATAGCTCTATCAAATCTAAAACTTAAATTGCAACCTTCATATTAAAAAAAATAAAAATCGTATTTATCTATTCAGATATTTCAACTAAAACTGTAATGACCATAATTTTAGTTGGACTAACTATGTATTTTTTCCGTGCACTATTAATATTACAATCTATACAGCAGATGTGTTACAACATACAGTTAAATAACATCTTATCTCAGTATTTTTTTTAGTTGAGAAATAAATGTATGAATTTGCGAATTGTAAGAGTTCTGGTTATACCAAAAAAATGCCAGTGATATTATTATACAATTTAACGTACTTAGCTATTTTCTAATTAATATAGATACTCTTATGACAATGGCATTCACATGTATGAAGGTTATGATTTTTGTTTTCATTATTACAATATATTCATGCCGCCGGTACACCAGACAACTGAAAATTGACTCTGATTTAAGTTTTTATATTATTTCAATATTGCACCATCTTTTTCTATACTTCATATAATATATTATAAACAAATTATTGAGTTCTTATACGGTGCAAAGTATACTGTAAAGCTATATAAACATGTTCTTGTTGTATGTTAAACACAGATTTAATTCTGACGTCAGACTTTTTGATCATACCAATACAAATAGTTTTTTTTACCTAACCTTGCGCTGCAGATTAGTATTAAAGTATTTTTAAAAAAATGTATATATAATATAATATATGTATACAAGTTTAAGAACGAAGCGATATTATAGAGATAAATCGAAAATTAACTCTGGAAAAATGGAATTATGAAAAATGTTGCAATAAGCTAATGAGTATTTTTGAGGTATTTTGAAAATGGATATGTTAGCCATGTTGTTGTTGGGCTAGTTACAACGAAACATTTGAGTGGATAATGCTTTGTGATTACTGCAATTGAATTTCAAAGAAAAAACAAAATATATTTATCTATAAGTGAAATATATGATTTACCTGGAGTTGACCATGAAATCAAAATGGCTAAAAAGTAAATCATGATCTTGTTAAATTATGTATTAATATAATTTCAAATGTTGAATACTTAATAAAACGCTCTAAAGAACAACTTGCCAGCAGATATTGAAATTTAAATATGTAGCTTTATAGCAAAAGCTTACATTATTTTTCTACACTTAACGACATATGTTTTAAAAGAATCGTTGTGTTTACTTTGGATGTAAGATTTTTGGCAAAGGCGTACAAGTATGTTATTGTTGTACATTGTTAAACATAAAACACAGATTTGAAGCAGAAGTCACAATACCAACAGTAGAGTACCAAGCCAATTAATCTCACTCACTTCTCTATCAGCAACCACTATCTGAGCGACAGGTACGCGGTATTACTTTGTACCTATTAAATATATAATATTTCAATTGCTGGGTTTTCCTCAGTTATACGGCTGATGTTAAACATTACACTTACACAGCTCTTGTTGATCCTGTACATTGAATAAAGATGGTAAATGTATGTGCTTAAAACATGGTTGAAATCTGAATACTAAATACCTAACAATGTACAACAATAACATGTTTACGTACCTATACAAAAAACCGTGTACCATATGTGAACTCAATTGTTAGTATTTTATAATATACCCTATGAAGTGTAGAAAAATATTGTGCAATAATAATGTTCTCAATATCTGTTGACAAGTTTTTTTCTAAGTGCTTTTTAGATAGACTAAAAAATTTGACAACATTTTAACACATAGATCACAAACATGTTCATTTATTTCTTAGCCTTTATCGTTTTAACGTCTACTTCAGGTACATAATAATGTATTTTGCATTGCATAATACTTTTTCACCAAGTTATTTACCATTTTTTGCGTAGGACATTCGAAGGTTAGTCGACGTTTCTTTCCTTCTTTAGAATTTAGCAAATACGAATAAAACGAATTAGCAAATAACAAAATACGTTAGATTGTCGTTTAATTATAAGAAATACACTATTTCTAATCTATTCTACCAGGCTCTTGGATAGTAATTCATCAAATGATATAATTTTTTTTACTAATTCTCTTTTCTGTTACTATTGTTTATCCTAGTTGCTAGCTGCACTAAAACAGGTCACCCACTTGAAGCTTCAAGTTCAGCTGCACCTGAACCTGAACCAAAAACTAAAGCTCAACTAAAAATTGAAGCCGAGGTAATCTAACACCATTAGGTTTTTTAATCAATATCCTGCTGAACCATTTATAATATTAAGTTTAAAGTTTTCTTAAATAGACTTTTGACATTTTTATGTATTTGCTTTGGCGCTTAACGGAAAAATTGACACCATTTACAATCGACAACGACTATCATAGCGAAAAAAATCAGCTGATTTATCTGATAAGATAATAGAGTTAAAAGATATATTTTTACTTTGGAACACAACCAGAAAAATCGACACCGACACCGAAAATGTATCCTTATATATATATCCTTATATCTTAATATCCTTATATATCCTTCTTATGAGGGTGGGAATGGAGATGTTACATTTATGTGGTAGGAGATAGGAGATTAGAGATAAGAGATTAAAGATGAGGCATGGGGTTGGGGTTAGAAATTGGGGCATATATGTTGTATTCACAAAGTTCAAAATAGAAATTAATAATAAATTCAATAATTTAAGGGGCCAAATAAAAACGTATCCCGTGGTGTTGCGGACTCGTACATTTCTTTGTTTTTCTAAGTGTTTTATTTATACGTGTTAGGTAACCAAGTAATGCGTTTTAAACAAAATTCTCAAAAACATACATCTTGTGTAGCCTATACAGCAGTATATGGATTGCTAAAAATACACTTAAGGACAAAAAATGGTCAGTCACAAGTTAAAGTTCGAGCCTGCAGTGCCGTTGAAACGCCGGGACAACATCGTGAGTTCTGATTATACCAACGTCGAAGCGTTCACGCCGTCGTACAACGATAAGTGCATCGATCCGGGTATGTTCCTATTGGTGTCCATGGACTATCAGCGAACGTGGACGATGGAGAAAAATGCGTATCTCAAAACCGTAAACGTGGAAAAGGAAATACCCAAACACTGGACAAGAGGGTACGCTGCCAAACACCAGCACAGGATACCCAGATTAATGTTGCCGGACAAACCCGAGTTCAAAGGGCTAAGGAAATACGCCAACGTCAAGTCTAAACTGTTGCTGAACAGCAAAGCCATGACTTTACAGGAAGCGTGTGCACCGAAGCCGATGGAAACCAAATGGAAATAAACAGCTGTATTACAAGAGCAAATAAAAACGTTAAATTCATTGTTTTTATTCGTTATTTAGTTGTGCAGGAAACAGCTAAAATATGATTAACTCTGAGTAGTATCAATAATTAATGGCGTTTGAACCGACCGTACTTGAAACAAAGTATAAATTAATATATCAGATGAACTATTGTTATTTTAGCCTAAAGGCTTACAATCTACAATTCTTGTCAAAATGAACTAAATATGATTTTAATATTGTTTATTGAGAAATCGTTTTTTATATTGTTATATGACATTTAAGTAAGAATCGTAATTCAATCGTGTGAGTTTATATGATGATTGTTTTAGCACGAAAAATGCATAATTATTACTAATTTGTAAATTATTAGTATCTGTAAATTGAAGCGAAATAAATAATGTATTCTGAATAAAATAATTTTTTTTTAAATTAATTAAGCATAACTCTGTATAAGCTTTGCCTAAATATAATCCGATGTTTTATAGAATTAGACTTTGTATTGGTAAAACATTTTCAGATCATAAAAAAATCGTTCGATGATTGCTTAAGATGGATGAGCTACAACCTGGACTACATACGTGATCGTCTTACCTGTAGTATGTTTAACTATTGTATGGGTGGTGTCCAACAAGATGTTGACATCACCAATAAATACTTCAAGAAACATCCAGAAGCATTGCCAAACAAAGGTAAACATTAACAGCTATACACATTATATCCCATTTCACTAAATCAGTTGATTTTTATGAAATATTCTCATTCGCGTTTAAATAAATTATAATACCAAAGTATGCATCTTACCTAACCTAACAGAGGAAACATCGTATAATATAAACATAATATGTAGCATACTAAAAATTGATGAAACTCAAAAATACGCCCAAAAAGGTAAAATGAGAAAAAGGATCCGCTCTACGCACAAATTTAAACAAATAAAAACCCACCATTGTAAAAGCAATCGGCTAGCAAAAATTTATTTTGACAACTGAGGCGACCACTAGTGCAACCTTTCCCCTATAATAACATATATTACTATTTATACTAAAATTTAAATTTAAATTTGAGTTTTTGTTTTAATTTTTTAGAAAAAATAGATTTGAATCTATACGGAGAACTTTTTAAAGAACATTGCAGAGCATTTGGCTATACCATAGAAAAATGCGCGGAAACGAAGAAAAGTTCAGAAAGTCAAATGGCACGCTGGGGGTACATTAGAAGATAACAGACTATGAGGACTCGTAGAAAGCTTCGAACTATGATTATGAAATTAAAACTCAAAATTAAAGGTTACGTGGAAATGTTTTTTCATAGTCTAGTAATAAAATGCCAAAAACATTTTAAACTTATTTGAAATTTTTAGTTTTTTCTAATAGTAATCCACCCATTCGTAATACTACACCTCTATACTATGTAAAATTGAGTTATGTTATTTAGTTGTTTATCTTATGTCAGTCGGTCTCCATTCCAGTCACGTTTTAAGTCACTTGTGTGTTATGATACACTGCACTGAATATTGACAATATTGACGGCAGGTCACCGGGTGTAAACGTACCTACTCGTTTTATTAACTTTTTCAATTTGAAAAAAAATTTGAAAAACTTTATCTGGTCGATTGCCTACCGGTTTTGGCACAATTCAACTGAAACAACTACTGTTGTTTAGTCAATAGCAACGGCACGTGATATTTTCGATAACAATAACACATCCGAAGGGTTTTCCCAAGTAAATTTCCGTCATGTTCAATTTGAGAATTTCCGCGTTTATCATTTGCTGCTATGTGTCGCAATGGACGTTTTGTATCGACGATTGCTTGCCCTCGCTGGACGGTATTTGTGGATTAACCGCGCAGCAAGTCGCCGCCGCCCAGAGAAGGTATGACCTCTCCTGGCCACAATTCCATTACAGTAGTAATATTATATAAGTTACGTGTACTGCTTCACTTTATTTTCAATAACATAATTCTCCTTCATAATACTCATCTATAATACTCATCCATAATGACATCAGCACTGTAACACTATGATCATGTCGCTAAGAACGTGACGGCCAAATTTTTAGACTGACCCCCCCCCAGCCATAAGACGTATCCACGTGAAAAGTACCAGGGCCCTAAAGGAATCATAAAGGAATCTTAACATCTGTATCACAATTATATTAATGTAAATAACAATATTCGCTGATGTTTACTATGAAACCCAAATTACACGAATGACGACGAGTTGTGCCGGTGTAGCACTCGCGCATAGTGGACAATCCCCCCACCACTTAATTCCGGTTACTGCTGCACTCCAGTAGTAACGCGGTAAACAATAAACGTATATTGGTCCGTATGCCAGGTCGGACTGCAGCGCCAGTTGTGTGCATAGCCAGCTGTGTTCTTCGGACGACTGCATTGGAAAACAAGAGACACTAGTGGACTGTCTGGTGGGCCAAGAGGTGAGCGTGCGGCAGCTGGAGCAACACTTCGGGCAGGCGGTGCTGAAACTGATGAAGGACCTGGCGAAGGTGACGGACGCAAAGGAACGGGCCACGTCCGTGCTGTTCGACCAGATGAACCAGCTGAACGAGCACCTGGGCAGGTATTACCGCGACGTGGTGGTGGTCGAGAGCACGAGCAAAGCGCACACCGACGCCAGACGTTTGATGCGCGAACGGATGGCGTGCTTCAAGGACATCCAGCGCAAGTTGTGCAGGACCAAAGCGTCGCTGGATCATCAATTGCGCTTGGACGCGCTGAAACGGATCAACGAGGCCAACCGGTTTGGAGTTTCGGTGGCGGCGTGCGATTGCACGGACTGTCCGGCCAACACTCGTCCTCCATGCGGATGAGTCGGAAACCAAACACACCCGTGGTCTTTTTCCATTAGCTTAAGCCAAAACTTTAGCCGTTAGGGATATAATAATTTTCTCCGATAACTTTGTCATTGTATATTAACACTGGTTAATTTTTTTTTCAACATTATACTGTTTTGTGTTCAACACAGTATTCGTACCTCCTAATCTTCTATTTGTTTTTTAAACATGCATGTATTTTTGGGCTGAGAGACATTCTGAAATTCGTGTTACGATTTCGTGCAATCGACATCATGATAGAAATTATTTATTGAACAACACTGGTATGAGTGCCAGGGTTCTGCAAACCCTCACGGTTGCTAGGACCCTAGCACACAAATTTTATCGTGTTACTTTGTTTATTTTAAATAATATATATTTACACATTTTACGCATGTAATCGTGTAAAATAACATTCTAGCACGGAGATTCATCTTGGGTAGGACACTGATTTTTTTGGAAAATATGAACATTAAAAAATAATAATAATTTCCTGTACTTTTAGGTACACGTTGTAGTACATTTTTCAATACTGTGAAAATTTGTATTTCCAATCCTTTAACAAAAAAAAAAGGGTAGGATGTCACTTTTTCAAATGGCAACATGTGTTTTAAGTTCGATTAAATATGTAGACAACAATTTTCAAAAAATGTTATTGTTTGAGTTTTAAATTTTTATCCATTTGTTCGCTTGTTATGACTTTGTAAGGATTTTAATTTTTGTCTATATTTCTTATAATTTTCATTCGGTTCAACAAAGACAAGTAGTTTTATTACCAATCATCACATAAAATAATAATTTAGTAGATAAGATCCGCTTTTATTGTATTTGGTTATCGGTGTACTCGCCTATCGGACAATGCGAGCATAAATAAGAATTTTATGGGCTACTGGTCTTTGGGACACCGAATAAATATGACAATACTTAGGAGAAAATGCATACATTAAATGTAATATCTTGTCGAAGTCATAGCTAACGAACAGACGGATAAAAATTCAAAATTCATACGATAACATAGTTTTAAATTTTTTGCCTAAAAATTTTTGGAATTAAAAACATATTACGTTGTCATTTGAAAAAGTGAACTTGGACCCTTTTTATCGTATAAGGGATAGAGATAAAAAATTTCAAAGTATTAAAAAACATAGTACAAATTGTACCTAAAAAAATAATATTCAAAATATTAACATATTCGGAGAAAACTAGTGTCTTACTCAAAATAAATCACCCTGTATTCTAAAAAAATGTAGTTTTTAATAGGTTAAGCTGTTCAGACGGTATGCGTAATGCGTCTCATATAAATTATCATCCTCTACAGAAATGCATAGCAAACTTAACATAGGACCCTGGTACTTTGGAAGAGCGACAGTGGTGGCTATCAATTTAAAATGTATATAATAGTACCTCATGCTAAAACATTGCTATGCTCTTGATTCTGTATAAATAATTCAAAATATAGTTTGATGAGAACACCTACTGTGGAAGTATTGTTTAATAATATAATACATATTAAATCTCATCAGAAATGTTCAACAGTAAAAAATTAAGGTAATTCAATAATTTTGATGTACTCTATAGTATTGGAATGGATGAAAAAATAATTTTAAGGCTTATTGAAAACGTGTTTAAGATTATCAATTTAACACTTCATAGGTGATTTTTTTTTATTTTGAATTTTGCCATTTTTTTAATAAAATTAAAATACACCACACCTCTTTATATGAAACTAGATAAATATAAAAAAAAATAATTTAAACACTTAGCTTTATTTAACTTTGTGTTTGTTTTGTATCATTTAATTCCCTCAGTTATCAGAAACTATACCACTACATCCTATTAAGTTTAACATAATGTGTTGTTTTATATTTCAATAACAAGGTTTTAAGAAAGTATAAAATCATACGTTTTTAAGTTATTGACAGTAAAAATTATTTTTAAAAATTGGTGTTATTTTTACACTTGGCAAAGAAACGGCTCTTAATACCGGCTCTGGAACAACGACAATATCTTTTTGTGTTCCTAGTGTCTCCAATTTCATGCATCTAACAACCGTTGATATTACAGTCTTCATTTGATACATGGCGAATTTCTGACCTAAAATGCCAAACAGTACATTAATTTAATCGTATAAAATGACAATCCAAATGGGTTTTGTTGGATAATTTTTTTCATTAAGTAAGATGTCATACCAATACAGTTTCTCGGTCCGGCGCTAAACGGTATGTATCCGAATGGGTGTCGGCCGTTACAATGTTCTGGTAAAAATCTATCGGGATTAAATGCTTCTGGATTTGGATACATTGACTCGTCACGATGCAACAAATAAATAATGATGTGTACAACTGATCCTGCAGGTATTATGTGGTTTTCTGAAATGTTAAAATGTCGATAATTCTGACTCGAGTATGAAAATTAAGTTTTTAAACATACTCAGACGTAACGGTTGATTAAGTTTTCTTTGTATACCCGGAACACTAGGGTAAAGTCTCATGGTTTCCTTTATTACTCTCTCCAATATCGGCATGGCTCTAAGGTCTTCCATTGTAGCATCTCGATCGCTGTCACCAAATATTCCATAAAGCTCTTCTCGGATGTCATCCTATTTTTTATGTTAGGAGTAAAATAAAATAGGCGATAAGAGTGTGTTTTTTGGTATTGCAATTATAATATTTTCGAATAATTTAACGGTATAAATCCGGGATGGATATATGGGATTTTTACACGAAGAGAGCAAAGACAACGGTCAGAGAACAATTTCATTTGTGACATCTAGGAGTTTAGTAATCAGTAACACTATCTTTCCCCAACAAGAACATCCACAAGTATACGTGAAAGTCTCCAGACGGACGGACTATGAATCAAATTGACCATGTATTGATTGTAAAAAGATGTAGATCAAGTATAACATATTGATGTTTCATTTTAGATAAGTTAGTCATATATTATTAAACTTAGCACCTGAATGTTTTGATTCATGCCGATGTGAATCAACGCCATTGTCATAGCTAATGAAGATGTATCGTGTCCTTCGAATAGAAAAGTGTCTACTTCTTCTCGAATGTCAGCGTCTGTCATTGAGTTTGGATGTTCGTTGGAAATACCTATTAATAGGTCCAGGAATGAATATACTTTTTTTCTTTCTGTAATATAATATCAGTGTTTCAAATATAGAACATAAAAAACAATAAGTAGTAGCTGTTGCAAATAAACCAAATTTTAAACCATTATTTTCGGCCATTTCATTTTTGGCGTCATTAAGTTTTTGTTTTCTTTCCTGAATAACCTGAAATTATATTTTTATTTAAATAAAACAAGTACACGTCGACTGTCTGTTGTACAGTGCTATAATTACGTTTTCAGTAAATGTGTGCAGTACTTTTAATGATTTGTAAAAGTCTCTGCCGGAAGGACTGACGTTGAAAATCGTATCACTCCAAAGCCATAGTGTGAAAATTCTTTTCATGATTATACGACTCACGCTGGTAAAACCAAAACATTCAATAATTGTTACTTTTACATTTAGTAAAACTTTAAGCACTTTCATAACGATAATACATAAATTCACATGTATATTTATTAATTGTTTGCACGAGCGGACATACTTTTTTATTGCATTTACGTAATCGGTCGATTGTTCTTCTTGAGATCTTAAGCTCACGCCCATAATTGTTTCTAAAATAACATGAATTAATAGTGGTTAGATTAACAATTTAATTACTTCTTCTTCTTCATTTTTGCTTTGCAATCCAAACTACATGTGGTCGGCCGTTCTAGTCCTAAAGGCTACTCTTGCATAGCACTCGATCTACTGCATCTCGTCCAGTCACCCCTAGCAAACCTACTATTACTTTTGGCTCTTTATTTGCCCGCTCTTTTCTCCTGTCTAACCCTTTCTTTAATACTCGAAATTTGAGACCATTCATCTATGCAGCGTTACCACTCTTATAACTAGAATTAATTTGCAATCTTACACTGCTAAGAAATTTATTTGTGATCTACATATTTCTTCCAATCTTCAAAGTTGTAGATATAATGTTGTTCTCTTTTCCTATAAAATGTATTCACAACTGCCAAACCGTATGCCTCCGCAAAATCAAGTACCTTTTCTCCATCTACTCTTTCATACCCTGTCCACCGATCAAAATTTCCTATTTTCTTGGTAAGGAATTTACTACCTCATCCATTAATTTTACTATTACTACACAAGCACATTTCCTCACATCTCCTACCACGTTTGCTTTTATTTCCTGGTCCACTACCATTATACTGCCATTCCTAATGCTACTCGTGCTTGAATAGATTGTCTTACACCCTTTTCCGATTTACTTTGCTTTCTCTCCATTCGTTCTAGTTTCTTGCACACAACAAATATTCATTCGTCCATTTTAACATTCTCATCTCCACTACACTCATCTTTTGTTCAGTAGTTTGTCTACTGCCCTATATTCTGATCCATACAGCATTGTTGGCCTCACTACCTTCTTCTAAAATCTACCAGTCATACAAAACACCTGACGCTCTTCTCCGTCTTTTTCATCCATCATTTATTCTCAGTCCTTTTCTTACAAGCACTTCACTTCACTCTTCAAGTCTCTCACTCAATTCTTCCGGAATTTCCCCCACTATGTACACATGCATGTAGCATTATTTATTATACTGATGTTTAATGATAAAAATAGTGATTTACCGCATACAATATCTAAAGCGCATAAAGTCATGTAAGAATATATGTCCGTAATATGTTCATCGTTTTTCGATGCCTTGGCGAGGTTTTGCACTAAATTGTATGCATGCTTGTTGAATGCCGGTATGTATGTTCCTAATATTTTGAAGTGGAACGTATTGGTCAGTAACTTTCTTCGCGTTTGCCATTTTTCATCTGGAACACATTATTGTGTTTAATACAATTGAACAATCGTCTAATAATAGAAATAGGGCATTCGACATACCGGTGCTGGTCAAAAGCCCTTTGCTTAACCAGGGCTCGAGAAACTTGTAATCCGGTCCTTTGGTAATATGTTCAGTACTGGACAAGAATATCTATATAAAAATTAACTCTAATATATTCTTACATTTACAACTAGGAACACCAAATATAGTAATAAACGCAGACCTTTACGTCATCGGGATCGTTTAATAAGATGTAGTCATTCAGTATAATTTTAAAATGCACCAACGGTCCAACTCTTTTGACTAGGTTAGAGAAATAAGGGAAATAATCTGAAATGTTCGGACGGTTAAGTAATTTCTTTTTTTGCAACAGAAAAATTAATTTCATGTGGTATTAATTGATTCACAGTAAAGTACTTTTCTAAATTTAACCTTTTTTTTTTTTTGGTTTATAGCCTTTTCTGTACAACTTGTATTATTCGAGAAAAAAAAATATAAAAAACTACTGAATTTTACCCTTAAGATTACAATCAAATAATAAAGTGTCATGTTCATAATAATAGATATCATTTTGTTACCAAACACTTCAATAATTGCAGCCTATAGGTTGGTCACTAATGCATCAATAAATTCAAGTAAAGATACAAATTTAAGTTATTTCGATTTTTTTATACAATCAGTTATTTTGAGCTATAGTCATAAAATGATCTTCTCAATTTTAATGTTATCCTAATAACTATCACATTCATTAGATCAAAATGGTGTTGGAAACATTTCCTATGCTTTAATGCATACCTAGTTTACTTTTCTACTACAGATATAACTTTTTAACAGCTCTTAAATAAAATTCCTATAGTAATGAGACTTAGTAGTAATACGTTTTTTGTTTATGCATCCGTTAATAATCGATTAATTCATAAACAACATTACCTCGAGGGCTCAAAATAAAGATGTGCAATGGGGTCTTAAAGAATCCCCAGTAGGTTTTTGTTATACTCGGTAGTAGCATTATTTGTTTTTGACGTTCGATCGCATGTTTGTCCCGATGCAATACATAGTATCCGAGTGTGAGCATCATAATAAGCGAAATCCACATAGAGATGTTCAAGCCTGAAGCCAAAGCTCCAAATAGTATGTTCATCGCGTTAATTTCGAGATGTATACGAGCCAGACAATGTACTTGGTTGTGAAAAAATATGTTCTTTGGGTCTCGCCTTAAAAAAATATATATGTATATTAGGGTGCACCAAAAAACATTTTTTTTGTTCT
Source organism: Adelges cooleyi (assembly GCF_023614345.1). Lineage (NCBI taxonomy): Eukaryota > Metazoa > Arthropoda > Insecta > Hemiptera > Adelgidae > Adelges > Adelges cooleyi. Next base: position 1,754,421 of record NW_026096208.1, on the reverse strand, counting down.
TTTCTTGACATTATGTTCCTTGGGGTAAAATAATAATTACCTATTTTTTTTCAGATTTTTAAAATTAATTTTAGAGGTTGCGAGCATCAGTTTTCCAAAAAAAAAATTTTTTTTTTTAGTTTTTTAGTTTTTTAAGGTATAAAATATATCAATTTTAATCAAAATGTTGCCTTTATTCAAAATCATCATTAAAAAAAGAGGAATAAACCAGTATTTTTTTTTTTACAAAAAAAACTACTATCCAACTAATTTAGGCCCTGGAATGTAAAATTTGCGAAAACATTGATGTATATATATATACCCTTAATAGTACCCTAAAATATTTTTTTAGGAGTATAAAAGTTTTTTAACTTGTTCCTCATTTAGTTGCAAAGAATTCCGATATACTTGCATAACACATTATTTTAACAATATTTTTTTTTATTTCCTACGTTAGCAAAGGCCATTATATTATATATATATATATATATAATAATAATATTGATATAATAAATATATATATATATATTATATTATTATATAATTATTTTTTTTTCTGATTTATTGTTAGAATAATGTCTTATGTGTTTGTATATACAATTTATGTACTTCTATATAAGGTTTTTTTTTTATTTTATAAAATAATAGAGTTTTTTGTTAATGACTTGTAAAAACTATGAACTAAAAAAATATATATTTGTTAAGTAACAGTATTCAAAACTTGTTTTTTGTTTTTTTTTAATTCATTTTTTTCTGATCTATTGTTAGAATAACGTGTTATGTAAATATATCGGAATTCTTCGCAACTAAATGAGGAATAAATTAAAAATATTTTATACCCCTAAAAAAAAATTTTAGGGTACTATTAAGGGTATATATATACTTTCAGCAATGTTTTCGCAAATTTTACATTTCAGGGCCTAAATTAGTTGGATAGTAGTTACTGGTTTATTCCTCTTTTTCTAATGATGATTTTATAAACAAGCAATATTTGTTTAAAATTGATATATGCTATGTTATATGAGATGTATAAATATAAATTATTATAACAATACAACTATTGGATGTATATTTTGTATTCATTATTTAAGAAGGAGACCTAAATCTAGGTGCACAAGCCAGGGATTATTTATTTTTTCGTATATATAGACATAGCAAACACATAAGCTTAAACAGAATAATATTATAAAGTTAAAAACTATTAAAGCCTGCACAATTTTTAAATCATTTTGATGTACAGTTTAAACTGCTCCATAGATATCTAACTTTCGGAATTTTAGTTCTAGAACATTTACCCAAAATAGCTAACCTAAGAAAACATTTCCCTCGGTAATGTTATAATTGTTAGAGTATATTGTTCTTCATTACCTTTTGCCTGTCCAGACAAATCATAGGAATAGTTGACTGATCGATTTGGACATTTAAAAATTGTAAAAATATTCAACATACAATGTTCAAAAGAGTAAGCTTCAATTTTCCAAAAAATTGTTTCATGCCAAAAAATAGAGTTGTGAAATTCTTAAGCCTAACGCAATATTTTATATAAAAAAAAATGTAATTGTTAGTTGTTGGTACAAACCGAACATTTGTCACTAACACACAAACTATAATAGGTATCTTTAAATAGAAATATTAGAATAAATGTTTAGGATAATCTGTATATTTACTGGTGCAAATGTCTTGTTGATGATTATTATAGTGCTAAAAAACAATCCAAGTGTTCATACCCTAAGATGACCATGCTCTAGATAAATTTAATCATAGTAATAATTGAAATTTAAGATGAATTTAATCCGTATAGTAATACTCACTTGTTAAAATGAAACAATCACAATTAGGTTTCTCGCCAAAGTATTTATATAGTATAATGTCATATAATATCAAACAATATCATATTATGGTGTAGGCCGTTGCGAGCCTTCTATTGTAATGACTTAAGTATATGAAAAATGGACTATTAAAACATTTAAATTCAAGTTTTATTAACTTTAAACACAATGGTAATATATTTGTTTTTACACAGAAATAATTATTTTAATTTGTTTTTGTTATTAAGCATTGAAGAATAAAAATTATAACTAAAACGTTTGAATTTCATTAAGAAAGCTTTGAGAAATATTCTACAGGTACTTGGTTTACGGTATACAAATGTATGTATGTATGTCGAATGAATATTAATAGTTGTGTAATTGTTATTTTTTTTTTTTAATTAATTTATTTATTTGTATCACTGTCTAATACTATTTTGTAAATTATACTGTAATGTATACAAAAATGTTTTCAAAAAGAAACACTAGAAAATTGCAATTGTTTTAAGATATATTGAGTTGCCACTATATTAATGACCTCTGTTGAAAGTTAAAAAATACTTAAACTTAATACATAATATTTTTAACCCAAAAATATGTATAATTTTTTACGTCCTTCTAATAATGTTTACATTAAAATAATATACACGTGCGAATATACTCAAATCCATTGTAATGTGTTCTTGACTAAAAGCAAACAATAGGTTTTCATAGGTAGGGTTGTTTTTTAACCTACATTATTAAAATTAATATTCGCCGACGACTTTGTCTAATGTAAAACTATGAAAATTGTTAACCTTATACAAACTATTCACAAATTATGCATAAAAAGTTGAGTAATTTCATCATTTCAAGATATTATTACTGTTTAAAGGTTTAACTGTGAAATAAATGATACAACTGTGTACGAATTAAATTGACCACATTTCCAGGTAAATGTTTAAAATCGTTGTGCCTAAACGCATAACGTCACTTCATATTTTAGGAAATTCGAAAATTCATACCTGATACGTCTTCTAGATATTTTCATTTCAGTTGTAAGACTTACCATCAATGAAATAACATACAATGAAATATATAAGCGGTTAATATTAAAAAAAAAAAAAAATTTCTTTTAAGTTAGATATTAATATTACTAAATTAGACGATCTTGTAAAGCAAAGACGAAGAAACAGAAGAAGTAAATAAATTGTTTAGAATTTGTCATCAATTAGACGACTTAAGAAGACGGATCGTATAATAACAATTAATAGATAAACCTAACCGCTCTTAATTCATGTTTTTTAAAAACACTAATGGGCGTGAGCTTAGAATCTCTAGAAGAACAATCGACCGATTACGTAAATGCAATAAAAACGTATTAGATACCTTTGCTTATTGTGAACTATTTAGAATTATCACACGATTTTATCTTCAAGACTTATAATAATTATCGACTTTTAATACTATAAATGCTCTTGCACATAATATTTTATTTTTTAACAAATATTATAAATGCAAAACAATATCAAGCCCACAATGCTTTTGACAATCATTTTCAACAGACAACATCATAAAGCTTCTAAATTATCCTGATACGACGAGGAGGGGTTTCGAAATTTTGTTCGATCAAATCACAGTATTGCAATGACAATAAATGATCAATGTACTTAACTTACTTTGAGATCTCATGACTCATGTCTCATGGAATAAAAAATTTGCGGAACATTGGATCAACATTGTGATCCAATGTTTTATATCAAAATTAGATAAACCTACCATCAGAAACACTGTTAACACATTTCCGTTTACTAATTTCGTTGAAATTATTCAATTTACTACCGAAAAAAGTCTAATTTTGTGAAAAATATTATGTGATTTACCATAAAAAGAAAGACATTTTAATATACAACACTTTTATGTATATTTATAACACAACAAAAGAACAAAATGACGCTAATTTTTTTCGTTTCTCACATCTGGTACACCGTTATTGTAGTTAAAAAAAAAAGTATTAATTAAAATCTCAAACTGGTACTCGAAGGAATTAGTGGAATTATAAAATCATCAACAATTATACCGCGTCAACGTATTAAGTTTGGTTTAATGTATTGTTATGTTCTACAGCAAGGTTTTAAGACAGTATAATATGGCTAATACATTATTTACAAATTTTAATTTTAATTTTAATACTATACATTATTTTTTTAAAAGCGGTGTTATCTTTACACTAGGCAAAGAAACGGCCCTTAACACCATCTCTGGAACAACGACAATATCTTTTTGTGTTCCTAGCGTTTCCAATTTCATGCATCTAACAACCGTTGATATTACAGTCTTCATTTGATACATGGCAAATTTCTGACCTAAAATGACAAACAGTACATTAATTTTAACGTATAAAATAACAATCCAAATGGGTTTTGTTGGATAATTTTGGTTCATTAATTATAATGTCGTACCAATACAGTTTCTCGGTCCGGCGCTAAACGGTATGTATCCGAATGGGTGTCGGTCGTTACAATGTTCTGGTAAAAATCGATCGGGATTAAATGCTTCTGGATTTGGATACATTGACTCGTCACGATGCAACAAATAAATAATGATGCCTACAACCGATCCTGCCGGTATTATGTGGTTTTCTAAAATATTAAAATTTCCATAATTCTGATTCGAGTATAAAAATTAAGTTTTTAAACATACTGAGGTGTAACGGTTGGTTAAGTTTTCTTTGTATGCCCGGAACACTAGGGTAAAGTCTCATGGTTTCCTTTATTACTCTCTCCAATATCGGCATGGCTCTAAGGTCTTCCATTGTAGCATCTCGATCGCTGTCTCCAAATATTCCATAAAGCTCTTCTCGGATGTCATCCTATTTTTTATGTTAGGAGTAAAATAAAATAGGCGATAATAGGTGTTTTTTTTTTAGATTGAAGTTTTTAATTGAGCTCATGTTGATCCCAGAATAAAATTATTTTCAGACAATCAAAACATCCTACTATGAATACCATTAACCACAAAAGACTTATCGATTCCATTATAGCTTGGACGGCTAGTAATGTTGGTAGTTTTGATTTCTCTATTAGTTCCCTAGTAGTTTAAGTAGTTTTATGAAAATAGGAAACTTCTTAACGTCCCTACAAGTCTTTTCAATTTTAGTTCACATTGAAAATATTAAAATAAATTAATGTATTATTATAATTTTTCAAATATACCATATTCTAATTTCATTTTAGATCATAGTTAATTATATATTATTAGACTTAGCACCTGAATGTTTTGATTCATGCCGATGTGAATCAACGCCATTGTCATTGCTAATGAAGATGTATCGTGTCCTTCGAATAGAAAAGTGTCTACTTCTTCCCGAATGTCAGCGTCTGTCATTGAGCTTGGATGTTCTTTGGAAATACCGATTAATAGGTCCAGGAATGAATATACTTTTTTTCTTTCTGTAATGTGTTTCAAATATAGAAAATAAAAAACAATTAGTAGTAGCTGTGACAAACAAACCTAAACCATTAATACCGGCCATTTCAGTTTTGGCGTCATTAAGTTTTTGTTTTCTTTCCTGAATAACCTGAAATTATATTTTTGTTCAAATAAAACAAGTACACGTCGACTGTCTGTTGTACAGTGCTATAATTACGTTTTCAGTAAATGTGTGCAGTACTTTTAATGATTTGTAAAATTCTCTGCCGGTAGTGCTGATTTTGAAAATCGTATCACTCCAAAGCCATAGTGTAAACATTCTTTTCATGATTATACGACTCACGCTGGTAAAACAAAACTTACATTAATTACGTTTAGTAAAGTTTTAGGTACTTTTACAATGACAACATATAAATTCATATATATATTTATTAATTGTTTGCACGAGTAGACATACGTTTTTATAGCATTTACGTAATCGGTCGATTGTTCTTCTTGAGATCTTAAGCTCACGCCCATGATTGTTTCTACAAAAACATGAATTAAGAGCGGTTAGGTTTATCTATAATTTACTAAGCATAAAAAATATGATTGTTATATACTATCCATCTTCTTAAAGTCTCCAATTGATGACAAATTCTAAACAATTTATTTACTTCTTCTTTGTCTTTGCTTTACAATCCAAACTACATGAGGTCTGCAACTCTGTTCCTACAGGCTACACCTCCATAGAACTTGATTCCGTATTCTCTCGTTCCTGCTACGTTCATTTTTAAAACATCTCTCACTGCTTCTGTCTCATCTCTCCTCAAAACATGACCGAACAATCTTAACCTATTGTCTTTTATTTTCCCCACAATAGATGCAACTCCTAGACTTCCACTTTTCTATTAATTTCCTATTCTATCCATCTTAGAAACTCCGTTCATCCATTTTACCATTCTCATCTCCACTACACTCATCTTCTGCCCTGTATTCTGATCCATACAGCATTGTTGGCCTCACTATCTTCTTATAAAATCTAACAGTCACACAAAACACCTGACGCTCTTCTCCGTCTTTTTCATCCACAATTTATCCTCAGTCCTTTTCTTTAACTTCACTCTTCAAGTCTCTCACTCAATTCTTCCGGAATTTTCCCCACTATGTACACATGCATGTAGCATTATTTATTATACCAAAGGATAATGATAGAAATAGTAGTTTACCGCACACAATATCTAAACCACATAAGGTCATGTGAGAATATAGGTCCGTAATGTGTTCGTCGTTTTTCGACGCCTTGGCAAGGTTTTGCACCAAAGTGTGTGCATGCTTGTTGAGAACGGGTATGTATGTTCCTAATATTTTGAAGTGGAACGTATTGGTCAGTAACTTTCTTCGCGTTTGCCATTTTTCATCTGGAACACATTATTGTGTTTAATACAATCGTCGAATAATAGAAATAGGGCATTCGACATACCGGTGCTGGTCAAAAGCCCTTTGTTTAACCAGGGCTCGAGCAACTTGTAATCCGGTCCTTTGGTAATATGTTCAGTACTGGACAATAAAAGCTATTAAAAAAAAAATTATCTTTAATATATTATTACAAGGAGCAACGAATATATAATGATAAATGCCGACCTTTACGTCATTGGGATCGTTTAATACGACGTAGTCATTTGTTATAATTTTGAAATGCACCAATGGTCCCACTCTTTTAAACACGCTGGAGAAATAAGGGAAAATATCTGAAATTGGTAACAGAGTAATTACTTTTTATATGGTATTAATTAGTTCATAGTAGATGAATATTGCTATTGACACCTATGCGTGAAGAACTTTCATCGAACCTCATTCTGCTTTTAACGATTTCGATACTAGAAAAGTGACCTCTGAATCTTCAATTAAATTTAATAATTTGTTTCGGGTATAGCACTTTAATTCAAACAATAGTAAAAATTGATGAGTTAAAATTGTAATAAGGATATAATAACATAGTAGCTGTGAGGATATAACTTTTTGATCAACAATTTTCGTTTATTAGCCTTTTCTGTATATGTTGTGTAATTTTTAAAAAAACTATTGAGATTTACCCTTGAGATTACATTCAAATAATAATAGAAGACATTACCTATGCTTTAATGCATTCCTAATTGAGGAGTGACAACGCGAAACGTGCTATTGCCAAAAATTATCAAAATTGAGTTATACATCAATTCTTATAGTAAAAATGGCGGGGAATCGAATGAGGTTGTCAGATTTGTCCAAATCATACTATTTTCCATGGTAATTTACAGCTATACTAATTAAATTATTTGCAAAACGTACTATTTCCGAGTGGAATAAAATGTAGTTGATATTTAAATTTTATTTGTTAATTATTTAACGGAAATATAATATGGGACACTAGTTTTTTATTTTATTTACCAGTTGGTGCAATTAATAAAATTCGGTTACCGTTTTGGGGGTAATTATATTGATAACACATTTTAAAAGTTCACATCATGACTATTATGTGATAACACACTATTTACCATGCAAGTACTCACAGATTTTGTCTATTGATTTAAGATTTTTACAAAATATATTCAAAACAAAATTATCAAAGATGTTCAGCTCAAAAACTTTTAAAATGGTCGTGAATGGTTTTAATACAATTTATGTTTCATGATTATATATATTTAAGAATAATGTTGACCCCACAAAAGAAGATATTCCTTGTTTTTGATGACGACAACGAATGAATATATTTTTTCAAATATTCTTAAGATTTTTTTTTATTAAATTATTATTTTGTAATTATTTTATTTTACTATTTGTTTCCGTTTTTTATAATTTTTTAAAATACAATTAATGTGAATAAACCAAGGTTAATTAATGTCTTATTTTAATTTTATATTTGTATTATTATGCATTTTTTTTATAGAATGTAAAATAAGGTTTTATAATTTTTAAGATATTACGAATCATATTGTAACAAATTTACAATCACGGAAAAAACTACGTATGAAATATTTTAATTTTCAGGAAATAGTTAATTATGAAAAAAAATAAATACATATTAGTTTGCTACGTGAAATAAATAATATTAATATTATTTACATATATTATGTAAATTATTATACTATTTGTTGGGAATAGTACGTTACGATGAAATATGGCCAAAACGTATCATTTCCATTGAATTTTGCCAAAACGAACAAAGTGGTGGAAATAGTACGTTTTGGCGCGATCCTTTTTACAAAATTATGTTTTTAATGTATCTAAATTTAAATTTACATATCAACAATTATCGTAAATAAGTTCAGATTTTTTTTTTATTAATTTTTAGAATATTACAGTTTTTTTCTATGACTTTCCTATAAGCTACAACAGAAGCGAAAAATGGCAAAGCACGTTTTGCATTGTCGCCCATCAATTTACTTTCTTACTCCAGTTTTTTTATCAGTTGTTACATAAAATACATACAGCAATATAGTGTCTGCGCTAAGTACAACTACATAATATGTTCGACTAGGCATCCATTAATAATTGATTAATACTTAACATTTCATAAATATTATTACCTTGAGGACTCAGACGAGCGACGTGTATTATGGTTACTATCATTTCCAAGTAGGTTTTTGTTGTGGTCGGTAGCAGAGATATTTGTTTTTGACGTTTATCCGGATACATTGCGTAGAATCCGAAAATCACCAACATGACGAGCGATATGGAGATTGTCAGACCCGAAGCAAAACCTCCGTAGAATATGTTCATGACGATCATGGCGAGACGACTCTAGATCCGAGATCTGTTAACTTTGATACGTGATCGCAGGTTTGCGCTGAAATGTATTATGTTATTTTGGTCTCGCCTTAACAAAAAAAATACATACGTGTATTATATTAGTTAAGAGAAATACTAGTATTGGTAAAAATAAACACAAGTATCAACACAAGTAAACCGATGGATTTTATCTACATATTGCGAAGAACACAGCAGTGACTATTTTTTTTTTCATGATTCTTGTAGTAAATGTGAAGAGCTTAAAGTTAGAATATTAAATCACCGCATCTTAATGAAACTGCGAAATAGCGGACTGCTGTAGCAGAGTTGATCTCGTTAAAATATATTAGAATTTTTTAAGTTTAAGAAAAAAACATTGTACTCTTCGTGATATTGTAATATCATACCTCTATGATACAGGGTCTGGCAAAAAAACCTCCCCTATTTAGAAATAGGTGGGAAATTTCTAAATAGGGAGATTTTTTTGCCGTACCCCGTATTATAGAAATTATGATTTTAATATTATTATTAATTATATTAATTGTGCTAATATTTTTTTAATAAAACACCGATTCGACGAACTTACATAAGTTTATATTATTTTTAAATTAAAAAAAAAATGTTAGTATTTGTCAAAAGGGACCTATGTTACAAAAATATTTTGGCTATTTATAGAAACACAAAATGTTTAAAAAAATATTTTTCTTCGCTAATTATTTTTAATACATTATTATTCAATCGAAATTGCGATGATTGATCTAAATAAGCAAATTTGTAAAGAGCAAAATAGTTTTTTTTCACCTGAAAAATTGTTAAAAAGTTCCTTTAAAACCAATTCCCATTCACTGTTATACGCTGGGTTATATGAAAAATATAAATTATTATAACAGTACAACTATTGGATATAATATTTCTATTAATTATTTAAAAAGGAGACCGAAATCTAGATGCACAAGCTTGGGATTATTTATTTGTTTGTATATATAGACATAGTAAACACATAAGCTCGAACAGAATAATATAAAATTACAAACAATAAAAGCCTGCACAATTTTCAAATAGTTTTTGTATACCATTTAAGCTACGCCGTAGATATCAAACTTTCAGAATCCTACTATTAGAACATTTCCTAAAATAGTTAAATTAAGAAAACGTCCCCCCCCCCGGGTAGTGTGATAATTGTTAGGCTATGTATTTCATTGCCTTTTGTCTGTCGAGAAAATCATAATTGAAAATCAATGAGCTGCTCATGACGGTGTAAGTTTAATACCAAAAAGTAGAGTTGTGAAATTCTTAAGTCTAATGCAATATTTTTTACAAGAAAAATGTAGCTGTTAGTTGTGTGGTACATACTGAATATTGTGTTACTAACACACAAACTAAAATATCTTAAAATACATAATATATATTGGCATAAATGTTTGGATTATCTGTAAATTTACTGGTGCCAACGTCTCGTTGATGATTGCATAGTGCCAAAAAACAATACAAGTGTTCAGTGTATGATTCAGGTGAGTCTTTAGGTAAATTTAACTATATACCAGTTATAACTGTAATTAAATATGAATTTAATCTGCATAGTAAAACTTACTTGTTGAAACGGAACAATCACAATTGGGTGTCTCGCAAAAGTAACTATTTATATGGTATAATAAAATGTATAATATAATATCAGACCCTATAATATAACATCATATTATGGTATACCAACGACCTGTTGCGAGTTTGAAATACGAACAGTGACTTCCTGTTACAATGGCTTCAATTGTACGTTTTTATTGTTAATTCTTTATTATTTATTTTTTTTTTTTTAATTAAAATCGAGGTTGTTTGTAAGATGTCTAATAATATAGCAGAATAGAATTATATTGTTTTTATTCAAATTAAATTCGTTTTTGTTATGTTAATTTTTGTGTATAACAAAAACAAAGCCCGTGAATTCCTCTCCCTCTTACATAAGAACAAAAAAAAATATGATTTGCACGATTAAACGCTATCTCTTATAAATATGTAATATGATATCTATGTAGTATATATTCTCTTAACCGAGTACAAACCAGAACTTCTTCTTCATTTTCGCCATACACTGCCTACAACTACTTGGGGGGTCGGCCACCCTAGCCCTACACCTAAATATACCTCATCTTCTCATCTCATCTCTTTCAATCACCCCAGTACTGTCCTGTACCACTGTCCATCTTTTCTTCGGTCTTCCTCTCTGGAAACTCTTTAATATGCATTTTCTAAATCTATAAAAACAAACATGCACGGTTTTCTTTTCTTCTGCCTGTATTTCTCCACAATCTGTTTTGTTAATAAACAATATTTTCAAACCATTTCAAAATAAACAGTATAATTTAGTTGACGGTTTCATGTGTATTCATCAATATACCTATTTAATCATTTAAATGGAGTTAATGTTTTTACACTCCAGAAACACATAGCTTGTGACCCAAAAATCTATCCTAAACCATTTTTTTTTTAAGAATAAAAATAAATCCTAGCTAATTTTCTATTTGATTACGACCATTATGTAAATTCATTTTTGTTAAATTATTATATTATCAATTAAATTTGTTTCACTGTAGGAATAATGACAAATGTAATTAAAACCACAATGTTCGAGAAAATAAATTTAAATACACCGACTATTCTTTTCACATCATATTAATTTTATATTTTTTTTGGGAGTTTTTTTTTTTTAATTAAGTATGGCGTCACACAATTATTAGGTTGCTCGAAAAAAATTGCAATTAAAACCTACTACCGCCTTATTTTCATTATAATCTAAATAGTTAACCAGCAAGCTAAAAAAAACTCCACGTATAATGTACAATAATGAGTTTACACATTTGATGAGCAACTTTTTTATATTGAGTATTTGGAGAACAATAGAAAAGACAACCTCGATAACCCTTTGTTGGGTAAGCAGAAGTTATTTTATGTAGGTAGATTAGGTAAAAAAGAATGGCACAGACTTGCGTTACAGGTTCAAATATCATAATTTATTGTATTTTGTAATTTAGATAATACTATTGTGTCACGCCTGTCCTGAGCATAACAATGGAAATAATAAATTCCTATCACTACCTACTTTTTGTTTTAGGCCTTCGAGATAGAAAAAATTATTTCAATGACCTAGATGAGGAACTATTTTTAGAAAGGTGTAGACTATTATCTAAACAGTGTATTAAACAACAATTATTTATGTATGAGCAAACGTCAAAATAAAGTAAAATAAAATATCAAATAACAACAAACTGATAAATTAAATAGTACAATAGTTGCTTATCAGTTATCACATATCTTGATAGCCAATGAGAACGTTGGAATCGAGGTAACCGCTTTGGTAACCAGGTTAACGTATTGGTAACTTAACAAATGGAATTTAACAATAATAATGTTACGGTGAAACTTACACTTCGTTTAACCAGATGTCAAATTTAAATTAATTGTCAATTAACATTGTGTTAAAAGTATATTTACAACAATAGTGAAACCGGCTGAAAATCAAATAAACGCAAGTACAAATAAATTCAAACCGAGTTAAACGTTGTAGGTGGTTATTTTTGTTTCAATGTGGTAACTTTTAGGTGCAAATACAACTATAAAATTCTTAAGACTAATGTGATATTTTATTACAAAAATGTAGTCTTTATGAAATGAAAATGTGGTCTCTAGCATTTCTAAAAACTATTTTCTAAGAAAATAAAAGTGTTATGACGTTTGGATTGTCTGTATGATCTCGTGCAAATGTTTTGTTGGTGAATATAAAGTGCTAATAAACAATACTAATAATACGAATTTATTCTTTATAAATGTAAAACTTACTTGTCGAAATGGAACAATCACAAATTTGGTTTCTCGCTAAAGTATGTATAATATATTATTATGTAGTACAATATTATAACATCATTATGGTATAGGCCGTTGCCAGTTTAAAATACAAATAGTAACTTTCCGTTATGATGGCTTATTTTTTACGTTTTTTTTTTAATTTCGAATCGAGGCGCCTTTAAGAACTTAATATTAAAAACCCTTAGCTATAAATGAATATCCACTCTCTGTGTATACTTGTTTCGGCAACAACGTTGCCATCTTCAGCAACGCTAACGACGGACTGAGATTGATTACCGGCGAACACCTGCATATCATCAGATCTGTAAAATTAGTAAAAAAAAAAAAAAAAATGCAAATAACTCTAAAGAACTTAACATTAGGGAGGCAATAGAAATGTTGAAAATAGAAACAGTTTGCTAGACTGGCACTTAAGTCCACTATAAAACAATACTATAAGAATACATAAGGATATATTAGGATACAAGGTGATCAACTTACAACTTACTCAATATCACACTGGGTTTAATCAATAATTACATTTTTTTTTTTTCCATAATTTTTTTGTACAATGTGACCTCAATTATTTCATAAATGAAATGTATGCGTTACCATTTAAGTTTTAAAAGTTTCTATAATAAAAAAAACTAAGTTGACAGGTTGGTAGGAATAAAAAAAAAATGTCAGAAATTGAAATCACATTGTATAAAATCATTATGGAAAAAAAATATATTAAATTCTTAATTAAACCCAGTGAGATATTGAGTAAGTTATAAGTTGATCACCTTGTATCCTTATATATCCTAATAAATCCATCACCTTGTATCCTTGTATCCTATCATATCCTATTATATCCTTATATATCCTAATATATCTTTATATCCTTATCATATACTTACCGTTACTTATCATATACGTTATCCAATCAAGTTCTTTGTCGAAATCGTTGTTTAACATAGCAATGCTGACTAACCTGAAAACCATACTATTAAATGCCGCCATCTTATTGTGCCAACCGTGATTTGAACTTTTCGGAATCGCCTAAATTATTGTCCATTCTTTTTTCTACATCAAGGTATGTACCTAATTGTTGTTTGTTAATTAAATTATTCAAAGCCAAAGGAATAATATAAATATGCAAAATCGTTATCGATAAATCTGATAAAACTTGTATTTTCATTGAATTTAATTGATTGCATTCATTTTCACACGGTAATAGCTGGTCTAGTTTGGTTTTGTCGTTGTGCATAAATCGAAAATAATTATAATTCGGACGTTTGTATGGTAAAACATTTTGTAATATTATGCGTAGTATATATATAGTTAATAGTATTGAGTATACATGGTAATTTACAATATATGTACTCTATGTTAATAGGTTTAAAGCGTTGTATCTCAAATGTATTAAAACTATATCTGAGTTATTCAGTAAATGTTTGTTAAAATACCTATATGCCTGTACAAAGATATTAATTACTAACTGAGGTAAAACTCAGTTAAGTTAGTTTGGTTTTGTCGTTGTGCATAAATCGAAAATAATTATAATTCGTACTTTTTTGGATAGCAAAAGATTGGATTTATAATATTATGCGTAGTATATTATATATTATAGCTAATAGCTATACTATTAGAACGACGATTTATTAACATTAAATTACATATATTATTTACCCGTGACCTTGCCCTCTGTGTGATTATGATTATGTGTTATTACTTAAACCGAAACCCAATTATCGACCAAAGTAATTAACGCGGAAGTTGGACTTTGCAACAATTATTAAATATTTCACACGAGAGACGGAGGTGTGCTTATCGCGGTAAAGAACAAGTTTCCCAGCCAGCAGCCGACGACTATCTCTACACGGTAATATTTAATTGGGCCACTTTTCATAGAAATAACTCTTTTTTTTTTTGTTAATTATAGGCACGGTGTCTTTGCCCTCGAGTTCTGATTCTTCAGTATATAATAATCATTTCGATGCCTTTGATAATCACATCCAATGCACAACATTGATCAAACTGAAAATTTTATTAATATTAGGCGCGACTATGATCTGCCAAGTATCAAATAGATTTCTGTAAATAATAATTACTAGGCCAGTCGATAAAGATAAAATTTTGGCAAATAGCGGTGTAACAGAGTGCATATATATATATATTTTTTAATGTTGCCTTATGGTTTGAAATCGTTAGTATACACTTTATAATATTTTATTTCCTCGGATAAGAGAACGTTTAAACGTAAGTTGTAGCGTTTGCAAAAAAAATATTACAAATGATGGAATATAATATACAATATCAATATTTATCATCTTAAAGTTATTTTAGTCGGAGAGGGCATCGACTTGTTGGTGCTTCTTGGCGCTTGAACTCCGAGAGAAAATAATATATTTTATTTCTTAAAATCCAGTTCTGGTAAAAATTGAGGAAAAAAAAAACGTTTAGTACTAAATTTTTACAAACTAACAATGAAACGATAAAAAATTCAAATAAATTTGGCGCCACTTGCTCCTATTACTAATGAAGCAATTTACTCGGCATTCTTATAGAGTGTATATTCAAGTTCAACTACGGTTAGGGAATAAGGGAATAATCCAGAAGAACGGAGCTGGAAATTTCAAAATAGTATATTGACTCCAATAATAATTACTACACTCAAAGCACCACCTGCACCCGATAGTTTACTTAAATGTACAACTTGTAACAGCTGTGTTATATTTTGTAAGTTATTGACAAAAACTCAAAATTTTTTAACTTTCCGGAGCAGGAAAAAAAGCTTCCGTCGGACTTTTAGTATATTAAAGTATATATTATATCAATAAAACTTAAAAAACAAAAAAATGTTTGTTGGGAATTCTTTCTTTATTGACTGGCCTACTTGTTAGTCCTAATTTATCTAATGTAGAAAACAACTTCGATTCGAATATTTTAAGTAGATTTAACTTACCACACCGCATAATTTAGTGCTATAATCGCTTTGGTTCAATGGTGGATTTAGTTTTTCGAATTTAAATAATGTAAGTGTGTCCTCTGTAATGTGTCCCCTTGCAGTAGGTACCATTAGACAGGATGTATCGCCCAGCATTTTAATTGAAACATTAGTCTTATTATCTCAATCTCTAAATTATAAAAAAAAATTTTTTTATGACTTTATGCATTGCAATTACTATAATATGAGATCACATATTGCTTCATTTGACTGAAATGGTACTAAATGTATATCAACTTTAATTGATATAATATTAGAAGATCTCAACCGCTTAATGCAATACCAAGTATATTGTTCAGTGAGTGTAAATTCGTCCTTGTCTAGAGTTGCTTTCAAGCTTAAGCTTTCTGGTCCCTAATCGGAGTACTAGACCACAAAATACATTTTATATACCATTCCAGTCTAGCAATTATGGTCAGAGATATGATTAGAGGTATGGAATTAGTTAATACATTTCATATTGATTTATTTTCTGAACATAGCTATTGTTATTTATATTTAAATAATTTAATAAAATAGTATATTTAACTATAGTGTGTAAGAAATATCCAAGCACCTATGATTAAATGTATTTGTATATGTTTAATTTGTAATTAACTTAATCAACTTGATACCAATGTATACTTAAACATTTTAACCTATTTAATAAGTGTGTAGTAACCACAAAGATTCATCTTAGAAAATTGTACGATACCGGTCATTGTATATTTTTTTTATTTGGCATTTTTGCCCGTCCAAATAAATACCTAAATAAGGATACAAGGTGATCAACCAATAACTTACTCAATATCTGACTGAGTTTAATTAATAATTGAATATTTTTTTTTTCCATAATGTTTTTACACGATGTGATCTCGTTTTTTTCATAAATGAAATTTATGCGTTACCATTTAAGTTTTAAAAGTTCCTATAAAAAAAAAAAACTAAGTTGACAGGGTGGTAGGAACAAAAAAAATGTGAGAAATTGAAATCACGTTCTATAAAAAATATTATGGAAAAAAAAATATTAAGTTCTTAATTAAACCCAGTGAGATATTGAGTAAGTTATAAGTTGATCACCTCGTATCCTTATATATCCTAATATATCCATCACCTTGTATCCTTATATACCCTAATATATCCATCATCTTGTATCCTTTTATCCTTATATATCCTGTTGTATCCTTATATCCTTTTATATTATTATATCCTTATCATATACTTACCGTTACTTACCGTATACGTTATCAATTCAAGTCCACTATCGAAATCATTTTTCAACATAGCAATGCTGACTAACCTGAAAACCATACTATTAAATGCCGTCATCTTATTGTGCCAACTGTGATTTGAACTTTTCGGTTATTGTCCATTCTTTTTTTCTAAATCAAGGTATGTACCTAATTGTTGTTTGTAAATTAATACTCAAAGCCAAAGGAACAATATAAATCAGCAAAATCAGTTACCAATAAATCTGATGAAATTTGTATTTTCGTTGAATTTAATTGAATTAATTAACATTGTATTCATTTTCACACGGAAATAGCTCGTTTAATTTGGTTCTGTCGTTGTGCGTAAATAAAAAATAATTATAATTCGGCCGTTTGTATGGTAAACCATTTATAATATTATGCGCAGTATATAATATAGTTAATAGTAATGAGTATATATGGTAATTTACAATATATGTACTCAATGTTAATAGGTTTAAAGCGTTGTATCTCAAATTTGTTAAACCTAACCTTATGCAGACTATTACACAAGGCTATACACACAAGAAGTCGAGTAATTTATTATCATTTCATAATATTATTAGTAGTTTAAACGTTTTACTATAAAATGATAATTGGTAGAACCATTCTAGTATGGTTTAATTGTAAATATTTAAAATCATAACACCTTATCTATTTCTCGTTTTGTAAATGCTTCATTTTTATGTGTTTACTGCACTCTATTGATAACGGTCGTTTTGAAAATCGGTAGTTCAGTTATTTTGTCCGACAGATGCCGATGTAACAAAATACATATTAACCATAATCAATATAATATTATGATATCAATATAAATAACCCAATGCATATTATATGCATACTTACATAAGGAATAAAAACATAATATTATGCTGCCACACATTACTTTGACGGTTTTAAATACTGGAAAATATCGTTGCATACCGTTTATAAATATTATATATTTACTTGTAAGACACATTATATTCATCCAGCTACATGTTATAGATTAATCTGAAATAATTGTTATTTTCTTACACATCTCTACTGTTGTAAAAATGAGCAATAACCGTCTATGTACATGATATTTTAATCTGTTACATAATTTACCGTTTCTGATTGGTTTAGATTCTTTAAATCAACAAAGTATATCAGACGACGGACGTTGATATCATTCCTGTGATATGTCTAAACATTTTCAAATAACTATAAATACTTCTCTAAGCATAACGTGACATGGACATGTGAGCAAGTCATGGAAGGCCCACTCAACCTAACGTTAGGCAAATTGGTAAATTCAGATCAATTTTACTACCACACGATGAACAAATACAAATTGCAAGAGGCAAGTTCAATTGAACAAAACAATTGTACATAATTTATAGCAAATGTAAAACCATTACTATTTTTATTTTTAGATGTTTGACAATCTCATACCTTTCCTGGATTATACCAAAAGCCGACTCTTCGTCTATAGTTTCTACATATGTTGTGTAACATATAAATTTATAAATACATAGATAAAATGTGTAAAAAAAAAAAGTTCAGATATTGCTAAAATATATATTGTCAATATTGTAAAAAAAAGTTGTAATTATTTTTTGGCAGAAAATCGAATATACTATGTTTTAAGATATTTCCTAATTATTATTAACAGTGTGTCATAATATTGAAGACATATTTTTTTTTAAATATTTCATTTCCTCCTAAAATGGGCTTTTATTATTAAAAAAATCTTACAAAAATTCTTCAAACAAAAATCCTCATTCAGTATGAAATTTAGCAAAAAAATCTGTATTAAGCTCGTTTTTTGCAATCGCGATGGCTTCGAAATAATGAAGATTTTTAAATAACGCTTTTAGTTATTAATTGTTGTCGATTTGTTTTTAATACATAGCATAAAAAGAGCGAATTACTCTTCAAGTACGATTCCTGATCTATAGACTTGTATATAAATAAATCAGTCCTGAGGCTTAGGATATATTATCATGGCATGGGTCCGGACACACGAAAAAATAAAAACACATAATTGCAATAATAACCCATTTTTTTTCAGCTCCTCGACAAAGCTAAAACAATATCGTTACCGTTGCACGAACACCACCAATCCGTTACTCGTTTGGGAGTCGTTAGTTAATAAATGTTTCATCACTTTAATGTCCATGGTAAACGATTAATGCTATTTAAAAAAAAAACATGACAGCTATACATGGAAATTTGTACATTATAAAATAATTACAACGCGGTACAACGGTTACGCGTTTAAACAACTGCGGCGGCAGGCTTGTCTATGAATAGGTTTTTATTTTGAAAATATTTTGAATTAAACGTGAAAACAATCACCCTGTATGATTTGTGGTGGAGTGTGTGTGTGTGTGTGTTTACACCTTCTCGACCAGCGATTCCGGTACTTCCGGTACCGCTTTTTCGGCTTCCGGCGGGTCGACTTCTGCCGCCGTGTCCTTGCCCTTGTCGTCGTTGTCGTCGTCGTCGTCTTCGTCTTCGTCGTCGACTATTGTTATGTCTCGGATCGACCGTCTTGGCCCGGGTCGCCATTGATCGCCGTTGGGCGCCGCGTGTTTGGCTTTGGTCAGCAACCGCGAGCCGGTCAGCGATATGATGAGCGCCCCCGTGGGAGCAGTCAACAAGATGGATATTATGCACACCATCACGATGGTTCGGGCGTAGACCACGTTTTGGGGTTTGCCATCTTGCCGTGCTGCCTCCAAGACGGCTGGCCCCAAGGCGGCCTGCAAAACAAACATGTCTGTGGTCATACTACTAAATCATAGAAAAAAATATACACATAAAATCGTATTAACGACAAAAGCACATTTTCAGATGAGCTACTAAGCTACAGCGAATCTACTGGACTGCTCGAGATCACCAGCATCACCGCCACCGACGGAAAATCCCTTCGTAGATTCGAGTCTTTATCTGGAAATGTACATGATCACGGTCATGCAATCGTTGGGCTGAGGTTAACAATGTGTTATCCTCTATGGGATATTACCGAATGAGTTAGATCCAAGATCCAAGAGTGACACAATAATATATTGCCGACATTTGAATGGAATCTCGGTTTAACGCCATATTTTTAAAAATTGTGAGGGAGATAGGTTCACTATACGAGACACAGGAGTCTTGTTTTGTGTATAACTAGTCTTGTGGTCACTCTTGAACTCTTCCATTGTACAGATACGTACCAAAGCACAATGGGAAAAGAAACGAAGATCATAAGTGTAGGAACAGATATAATTTATTCACCGCCGAAGGTGGCCAATTTGTGTAAAACGAAAGAATTTGTTTTTAACGGCGGTAAGTCTATTGAAGCAGTCGAAATAAAAGTGAAAACGGCAGTGTTGAGATGAATGTGTAGTGGAGTGACTATATCAGACCGCGAGCAAGAAATAAGTAAATAGGATATATTTGCTCCACTATAAGTTGAAAGAAAACAAACTTTGGGATGCTTTGGGTATGATGAAGTGTAGAGGAGGAGTAGAGATTGACCGGAGAAGAAATGTCTTGGTGTGATAAAGATGAACATGTGTAAAGTATTATTATCGGTAGAGATAAATTTAGCTAGTTAATTCCATTTATACGGGATAAACCGAAGGAGAAGAAAAAATACCCATCGACTTGACCAACAATTTTTGTGTGTTTACCTGTACGGAAGCTTTGGCCATCCACGACAGGGCAACAAACAGTTTTTCTTTAAAGTTCAACGAGCTGCCAGTAGCCGCCAATATGGTCACGCAAATTCTCACCTGAAATAAATTTAGTCGGTATTACATTCACAGACGCTGGAACGAGTTAACGGGTCTTATGCTTATGCTTTCAGAAGTTGTACGGTCATGATAATAATATTATTGTCGTTGTTCCCTGGGCCGTATTTAAGCCGTCCATCTTCGTCCAACCGCCTTGCCGTCAAATCGCTTTCTACTCTCGTCTCACTCTCTATATAAGCCGCTTAGACTCTCAGCCATCAGACATATTGTATTCATATAAATCGAGTTAACAATAATAATAATAATATGCTCTCGGCACTGCACGTACCACAAAAGCGACGGCCACGCAAGCAGCTCCAATCGACACGATACTATAGTCGAGGTCGTTGAGAACGATTTGCGTGCCGGTCAGTCCGAACAACACCGGCTCGAATATCATCCAAAATATTTCAAAGGCCGTGGCCACCGCGTTCTAGGACACAATAATTATAAAAAATCATTTTTTTTTTTTTGTACACTGTTTTCGCTTGGTTTTTGTACACTTGTAAACTCGACTGTCGTGCACTTACGTCTTCAATGTTCCAACCTTGCTTGGTCCAGAAGTAAATGGAAGTAAATGCGGCGCTGATCACGGCCAAGGGCCCGGCGCCTTCAAAGCTGGTGTCTTCACACCCGAGTACCGCCAGTATTCCACCACCGCTGAGCATCAGTATCCTCAAGGGCACGACATATGGCTATGGAGAATAAAAACAAAAATAATATGATTATTATTCCTTTGAGATCGTGTGATAACCCCGCGGAAATGCACCGCCATTCCGTGTTGTGCAAAATTTCTTCACGCCCACGGATATTGAAAAATATCACACTGTAGTAGTACATTTGTGGTGGGTAACTGTTATTTTTTATCGCAATATATTATAATATCACTTACGTCACTGCGTTCTGGTATGTATTTGACGATAAAACCCCACAACACGCCGTAAACTATGCCGATCACTATCGATATCGGACTAACCAGTAAGTTGTACGCCACTGAATCTGCTCGAAAAAAAATAAACAATCGTTCGTTATCGAGGAAAATGCTTGTTTTTTGCAATTAAAGATGACTCTAAAAAAAAAAACAGAATCTTTCTTCGGCTGATTCTCTTGTCGATGACCTCTACTTTGTCCACACAGAATTTCCTGGGAATGGGATAATTTCATCCCATTCCTTCCTCTGCCTTGTGATCGTTTGTGTCGCAAAAGCGTCCGGGCAATTTTTGGATCTTCGCCCACAAGACACAGCCACATATACTAACTACGACAATATAGAGGAGGAGGCCACAATAAACATACGCACTTGTCCCCATGATCATGCTGCTTGCCACGCCGAAAGCCACCACCGAGGCGGCGTCGTCTATGCCGGCAACAGCTATGATAAGCGTGGGAATACCTTTGGCCACGCCGTATCCTTTTGTTCTCAGACGGAACAGACACGGCACGACGACGGCCGGAGCGACGGCCGCGATGATCGACCTGAGGAAATACATTAAATTTTATCGTTTCAGTGGTGTATTAGAATATGAAATTAGGACCCCCGCAAATACCCGCAGAGCGCGGCCCATTGCCAAGGTAGATCTAGAAAATAGTAAGTGGCCAGAGCGATCACGGCCGCTTCGACGATCCAAGGGATCAACGCCAGTATCAGCACCCTGAAGTACAGCTTCTTCAGCACCTTCGAGTCCAAATCCAACCCGGCTCTCGTCAAGATCACCACCAGTGCGATTTTTCTAAAAACAAATCAACCACACAACGTCACATGTCCGTTGGACATTATTATTATTATTTGTAATAATATCTCTAGTCGGCACTGCCCTGCCGACGTCGTACTAACCTCAAAGTGGACACGAGCGTCGAATACGAGCCTTGAATGTGTATGAGTCCGAAATTTTGAAAAATCATGCCCACCAACAGCATGCCTATTAACGCCGGCAGGGTGAGCATGCGGAACACCCAGCCACCGATGTACGCCGTTATTACCAGTATTGCGATGTTGAACAGCTGTCCGCCGGGTTTAGCCTCGGCGCCTATCAGTGTGTACACGATGCCCCAAAGAAGCAATCCGGTAATGAGCAACGACAGCACCCGGGCCACGTGCCGGTACGACGGACAGAACGGGTATGGGCATCCTCTGGACCAGTACTTGGGTTCCCAGCCAGCTCCGACTTCTTTTTTCCGACATTGCAAGCACAGCACGTACCACCAAGAGCTGCAAGAGTGTTGGCAACATTATTGTACACACACAAAAGCCAAAATAAATTGCTCGAGGAGGTCACACGGTTAAAGCGGATAGTATAAATTATCAAATCATTTCCTCGGAGAATTGCACATTGGATCACGAGAAACGCCCGATGATCAGCTATAACTTTGTGTGTCTATCAGCTGATTATCTCTTATCTGAATATCTTAACATCAATTATCATCCAGCAAGTAACCCAAATAAATTGTATGACTGGAGGAGGTCAGCTCAAAATGTGCATAACACTTTTCGACAAGATCAAAATCTGTGTCCGATTGTCGACCTATGTCTACGTATCTCCTTATCCTTATCCGTACTATAAACCTTGGATAGCATGAAATGGTCAGTTAGCAGTAGGTGGGTGCCATCAATATATATATTCATGATTCAAATATTTCTTCTTGGAGACGTGCGGCTAAATGGTAAGTGTGTGTGTGTGCTTTTGTTATCAAACTATGGTTTTTAATATTATAAAAGATAATAATTAATAACACATTTTGCTGAAAAACCTTAACTATGACCATTCCCTTTGAAAGACCACCATCTACTACCATTTAATTGACTTTCCGGTAAAATTATAATTTTTATACTATTCAATAATAATCGACACTTGTTTTGGAAAGTGTGAAAACGCACACTGCGAATTGCATGTCAGCAACATTACAACTGGAAATGCAGTATTTTTTTTTTTCAAGCGATTTTCCATGTTTACAATGCTATGGGGGTAGTATTAGTACATATGTTGGAAAATCAGCGGCGATCAAATACTGACATAATTTTTCAAAATAAAAATAAAAAAATCGTTGAATTAAATATTTTTTTCTAGCACAAATATCATTACTATTAAACTGTACAGTGTACAGT
The DNA here is from genome assembly GCF_023614345.1 of Adelges cooleyi. NCBI lineage: Eukaryota > Metazoa > Arthropoda > Insecta > Hemiptera > Adelgidae > Adelges > Adelges cooleyi. The sequence goes on along the minus strand of NW_026096208.1, from coordinate 1,730,569 downwards.
AGTTAGTAACTGTATAGCTAGTAATATAAGTACTGCCGTGTAGTCAATAATTGAAAACGTAACAAACTGGAAATGCCATTTTATGTAAACAACAATACAACCAAGGTAATCATTGACGAAAAATCATTTTAGTTGTACGCTCCACACTCTGTGTGCAACTACACACACTCGATTACCATACCACAGTATTATAATGGGAAAATAAGTTTAAAAGAAAATTAATTTTTCTATATTTCGCGCAGTAAAAAAACTAAAACCGTTTATTGTCACAACTAAATAACGTTTGGCTGTCATTATTATCAATAAGCTTCACAAATTTATAGTATACTCAATAAACTTAATATACTGTATTAATATAGCATTAGCTAAAATGCGTTTCTAGATATTGTGTACATGAAATGGTACATATTATTATTGTTATTATTATATGTTGCCATTGTTTTGCCGTTCGCCTAACCTAACCGACTCGAAATAATCATATTCAGCCATGAGGAGAATTAATATCAAGAGAAATGTATGTAGCTCATCCATTATTCATGCATAATATACAAAAATATACCGTGTGGGAAAATGGGCCGTGTTTAACCGATATAATTTTTAAAAAAATAAAATTTTCATTTGAAAAGTGCGTTTAGAAAAAATTGGAAAAACAGTGGAAAATTGTTCAGTTTCATAAATCGTCCCGAGAGAAATATATAAAATTTGGACTTACACTTGTACACCGTGAAAAATAGTAGAAACACAATATATATATATTGACAGCGTACTAAACGGTAATATTAAATAATTACACTGTCCAACAAGATTTTAAAACCCAAATTGACTGTTTCGAGGTTCGAGGCATGCAAAATGTATATTTATTTTTCCTTTAAAAAATGAGGTCGACTTTTGTTATTAGTAAATAACACTAACAGGCCGTGTTGATATTGTATTTTTTTGCAAAACGACACTACTCAGGTCTAAGTGGTCGATTAGGGTGGTTTGGATATTTTTCAGTGTGCGTTGGTCGAGGAGATTGCACGCGGTCTGTTCATTTAAAGTCCAACTTACGGTTGGTCCGATTTAAAGTCTGTGCCAAACAATTAGAATCTATCGAGTGAGAATTGAAAATGGACCGTGTCCCCAGTAGTCGGAAAACATAAGTAGTCTAGCTTTTTGGGGTCTAAAATAATAGCCAAAACGACTGAAAACTGAAAACCTCGCAGCTTATACAAATAATACTGGACCAGCTGTCAATTGACACTGAATGGAATGTGGTTATTACGGCCACAAAAAATTTTATGCCTATACCAAAACTCGTTTACAGACCGCATGGCAATCCCGTATGTTAAGAAATTGAAAATATTTTGCATTTTCCATTGCAGTGCTGGTGGTGGTGGTGGTTTACTTGTTTTTCTCGGCCGCCGGATCGAAATTGAACTCCAACACGTCGGTTCGGTTCACATCGTTGCCGGGCGTGTACACGTGTTTGTTGTGGGAAATCATTAAAGAAAAACTTGTATATTTATATATAGTTATTATATTTTAATCGACTGTCGTTTTTCCAGAGAGAGAGAGAGAGAGAGAGAGGAAAAATAATTGCTCGCAACACGGTTCGCCGCGAACGTCAACCCGGCAACTAAACACGCCACCGTGTGTGTAGTGTGTGTTAATAATATTTTGTAAAATAAATAAAAATAAAAAAAACACCATGTTATGATATACTAATTTATATTAGTGTTTTTTATCTATTTTTTTTTTTATTTTACTTTTCGTTCCAGTAGACGAGTTTCTGTGTTTTTTTTTTCCACGCGTTTATTATTGTATAAAACCAACAGCTAAAAAACACCTGTTTGATGGTTTTTTTTTTCTATTTAATTTTTTTTTTTTACATAAAATTATCGAGCACACGAACAAACCTGCGAACCAACGCAAACGGTCGGGTTCGCAATATTACCTATTAATAATAATTATCATACAAATATCGGATACACCAGTTCACCACACACACACACAGCACATTATGTGCGACTGTCACCATGCCGCCCATACATTGTAGTCTCGTCGTCGTCGATGATGATTTTAACTAGGTTCGACGCTTATACAGAGCGCAGTACAGAGCATATAACCATAGTTTTGAGCGACTGTTCGCCATTTAAGTTTCAAAAGTTAGCAAGTACCCCACAATAATCAGGAAAATCGAGGTCACGTTGCATTGAAAACACCATGGGGAAAAACAAATTCAGTTAAACCCGATGAGATATTGAGCAGTTTACGGTAAAATGATCACCCTGTATAACGAATAGTACACAGGGATCTATTTAACGTAAAACACACATTTGTTGATGAAAATAATTGCACTAATGATTTTGTTTAACAAAATCATGTCTTATTAGTGCAATAATGACACAAACAACAACTTAACATTAAATAATAATAAAACTGTTTATGTAACCTTCTCAAATATAATAATTACTTCTCTTAAAAGCTCAATGACGCCACGTGTAAACCCATTTTATTGTACGATGAGGAGCTGATCAAACCCACGTAAACTGTACACAAGTAGCACACAAAACACCTCGTGAATTTCTAATAAATAGATGGTTATTAAACAGTCGATTAAATTTATTAGAATACAATTTAAAAAAAAAATTAATTGCCAGGCTTTTTTGTCTAAAAAAAAAAAAAAAAATAGATCTCTTTCAATTCCCTCAACGTTGGCCCTTAATGCTGGGCGTTGCTTTGGAAAATACCGAAAAGGGTAAAATATAACATATTAAGTAGAATATATGTTTTCTAAAAGAAAAACTACAAAATTGAAAACAAGTGGCTTACGTTAAATGGTTCACCCTGTATGTATATTGTATACATATATATTTTTTTTTTTTTTTTATTTTACCAGACAACTGGCTGTTAATATTCCTCGCTGGACTAATATCGTCCATAACCACACGCAGAGCTCGCACTACAATGAGATATCGAATTAAACGTTTAGCTGTGTAAAAGCGTTCACATAATATTGCCGGTTTTTTGTACTCGTTTCAGAAACAATTTGTGTTGTTTTGCCGAACAAAACGTAAAATAACAAATATTATAAAGAAAGAGGCCAAGGTCTCCACGGGGAACCTCGTTGACAGATGTTATACAAAAGATAAAAAATATTATATTATGCGTTCGAGTATACCTACACGCCGGCCGGTATGTATAGTTCAAACACATCGGACGGATAGAATTACTTGGGATAATAATAAATTTACATTACTTAATGTTAAAAAAATAATTAACGGCAACCGGAGCTTGTGAGCTAACCGATCAAAAGACGGTCCCATCCGGTGTAAGATGCTCATTTTCATTGGAAATAATATTAAAACTTTGTAGTTTTTCCTTTTTGGGAACATTTTTTTTTTATTTCCAAGAGTTTATAATAGATTTTAGTTTATATTCAAATTTACCAATTCGAAACGAAAGAAAAAAATTTACTCAAACGGTACAACACGTCATAGGTCATTTTTGTGCACTTTCTGAATTGAGAATAATTTACTGAAAATGATGACTGTTCAATGATGACAATCAGTTTTGTATAAAGTGTTACTTTTAAGGTTATTAAACTTTCATGTTTAGACGGAACGCTTTATTAATTACATTTATCCGCTACCCGATTACTTAACCGATTTAAAACTTTAAAATTAATTATTAAAATGCCGACCATTCAAAATTATTGTCAACAAATTATTTGAAAAACTTAAATAAATATAATAATGTGTGTCTTACATTGGACGGATTACCCTGTATATTATGCTTGAATACTATGAAATGTGTATTTGAGCAGGAGATAAATTTGGCAGGCCTGTCGGGTGATCCAATACAAACACTAATATGTACACAAATGAACACTATATAGCAAGACGCCGTTTATTGTTATATTTTACTTTTTCCCATTCAACTTACAACTGTAACCTATATTACATAATATTATGTATGTACACAATAAAATATTTAAGAATAGGGATTTTTTTTTTCTCTTTAAAACTACTTTGTAAATACCGGCTATTTCTTCATATTATTCACATCTTTCTAGCTAGTTCTTTACTCTGGACAAGTTTTCCAATGTGAATTGGATTATGATTGCCGGACACTTTGCCAAGACAAAACTATAACAATAATATTATCATGCAAGTTGTTTTGGCCGTTTCGACAAGGACGGACGTTGTGGTTGTTTTTTTGAAAACTTCTTCAACCTTAACTCGAAACGATAATAATTATTGTCGGTCAATAGAAAACGCCTTCTAAGTATAGTGTACACCCTCGGGTCGAGCCGTGTAGAATGAAAAATGTCCGCGTTCGCCTGGACATGTTATTAAACGCGTTCGGATCGAAACTAATTAAAAAAGATTTCCAGATAAAGCAGCCGGGTCGCTATTTTTTGTGTTTTTTGTTGCAGTATTGCACGATTTCATAGCACCAAACGCGCGTCGTGCCCCGAGTCCGGGTAATTAATACAACTGCACGGGACGGCTAAAACGCGTTATTAATAGTTAATTTTGCATGATATTTTAACCGGCCCCCAAGAATGTATTATTTTCAGATACTGTTTTCTGATAATTCACAAGCCATACGTTTGCAGAACGACACTTCCACGTGGTAGCGCAGGGAATCACTGGGAAAACAAGCTATACGGACATCACAATAGTGTTTCGCCGGTTAAGTTTAAGAAAATGTTGTGTTTAAAACAAAAAAACGGTACGATGAAAATATATCATTGGACAATTGGAAACTTTTTTTAAAATACTGCAAAAACGCGTGGACGCTTACTGACATTGTTTTATGGGAGAAAAAATGCGTAACGTTGTTAAATAGGAAAATATTTATTATACATTAATAAACTCACTGGCCGATCGTTTTGGACTTTTGAAAACGTGTAATCATTGTACAACGATAATAATAATTATATTAAATAATTCGTATATTTTCGTTTAACAAACAGTAACCGCACTCGAGAACGTAATTGCCACTATTTTTCACATGAACACCGAGTAAGGCGGCCTAATACAATGTTTGCACAACTTTACCAATAGACAAAAAAAAAAAAAAAATGATACAGAAACTTTTGGCGCATGTCGTACTTAAAGCCTTATACAATATAATATTATACAAACAACATTTAATGCGAATTATACACATACAGGGTGATGATTTTATCGTGCCCAATCAATAACGTACATACTAGGGTTTAATAATAAAATTTACAATTTGTCACAATTTTTTTTTATTTTTGGTTCCTACCACCTTCCCAAACGTATAGCAACTTCTTTTCAAACATAAACGCATATACACATTTCATTGACTTTTTAAAAATTGAAAATAAAATATGCAGCCACTGAAAATGTTGACTGGTTGATAACCGCACTTTTGAACAACTATTATTGCATACTATATATACCATATCGACTATTATAAGGGTTGAAAATAATACTACACTCCACCCCACCTTCCTCCTGTCCTAAACTTGAAACTTCAATAACAGCTATTTCTGGAGTTATTAGTACTAGTTTAGTATTTGTATCTGGGCTCACTTCGCTCATCTGTGTCCCCGATTTTATCCAATTTCTTTTTGGTGCACAATAATGCATTCAAATCTAAGAAAATAGACGTTTACTACTGTAATTTTTTTTTAAATATTCAATCTGTACCTGGTGAATTCTTACTAGAAGTATAATATGTTTTTATCACAATAAGAATATCATATAAATCGCTCTATCCATGGAACTCCAATACTATAGTAATTTCTTAAATAAATATTTTACTGTATTATTACAAATAATAAACAAATAAATATATATTAACACTATGATATATTATGTAATTGTAGATATAAATAGGTTATATATGCGTATAACCTATATATAAATAGGTTTTGTAATGTCGATACACTGTTGCACGGGTAAAATAATTAAAAACTATAAACCAAATTGGGTCAAAACGGATATTTACTTTTTTTTTTTAACGCCAAAACGGAATGACTATTATGAAAAATATACAAATTTCACTTTATACCAAACAATATTATCATTGCCTGAAATTTACCATAACGTACCCCGATAGGTCAGAACGTGTGTTCTAAATTTCTATGTATATTTACAACAACAAAAAAAAACATTAATGATTTGCATTAGTTATATTTCAGAGAATCCATGCCTATTTTTTGATAATGCAGTGCAAATAATTGTTTTTTTTTTTTTGTAATTAGACAACATCTGTGTTTAGTAGCTGTTAGTATTTTCAATCTAGTTTTTATCATAAAACAATACTCACTATTTTAGATCTGGAATTGATGTCTGATCGTTTTTGTCGAAGCACACAGACTTTCTGGGATAAGCTGCTGCTGCTGCTGCTGTTGGTTTTAGACCTGTAAAGTTTATTTGCAAAATTTTAAGACACATAAACCGTCGTTTTCTAAAAAAAAATATAGTTCTCCCACAATGTTTCTAATAACAGTTTTCTTTCCTATTTTTATTGTTGGTAGTTTAGTTTGGTATGTTTTACGTTGAAACTTGTCAAGTCGGTTCTCTCTACTCAACTATTGAGAGTTAAATGAGAAAGTATTTTTTCTAAAAAATATTAACTGGTCGAAAATCGATTTGGAATAATTATTTTTCGAGGCGGGAGAAAGGGTGGAGTGTAGTATTGTTTTAAACTTAAATTTTAAATTTAAGTATCTTTTAAAGTAATTTTCCAAAACTAATGATCAAGTCATTTAAAACGGTCAGCAAATTATTCTCAATTTAAAAAGTCAGTTAAAACAAAATGCTTCACTATTTGGGTTTTATAAAGCTATAGAAAAAAAACAAAAATTTGAAATATTTGAAAACTTTCTGATATCTCCTATTTTTTTTCTTTGCTGCTAGCTCACGAATAAGAATAATTACTTTTATGTTTTTAAAGTAAAGTATGATTTTTATCTGTGCGCATGACTCGTATATTATTTTTATAAGCAATACAAAGATAGACAATTATTGTCTTTCAATTCCGTTTTTCTTAGGCGAATGAATAAATTCTCAGTGTTGACATTGTTTTCTATTAAAGCTTAAATATGTCATCTACCATCTAATTTTTTGGAAAATTATTGTAATTATTTTGAGTGTTTATTTCAAACTTGCTCGTGTTAGTTAACAGCGAGAAAATTATTACCCATTGCTATACTTTCAGTGTATGCCAAGACCCCCCTTTTACACAAACTAAAATACATTTTGACTGGTACATAATAATTTTGTAGAACAATTTCAAATATATATTCTATACAATACAATAGCTTCTCTAGTAAATTTACTTAAAGGATAATTTTTTATAATATTATGGTCATTCTTTAATAATTTACAATTATTGTCTAACGAGTTATTTCCGTTAGAACTACAATAGAATTCCTTTCGTTTGACTTAAAATTAAAAAAACAATATTTTTTTTAAGATTTTATATGTTGCCGTGTGTACCTTTTTATATTTTCGCCTCAATTCTTGTGTATTTAAAAAACGCATACACTGTCTCAGAGCGGTTTTGTGATCTTGAAAATTATCATTTTTAAATCCTATAGCGATGCCTGTATAGCGGTCTAGTGTCTAATAATTGTTATGAATTTTAATTTTTCATTTAATTAGAGGTTTAATAAGAAATAGAATTTTTGTTTTTTTTTTTTATAATATTTTTATACAATGTGATTGCTTTTGTTTTCATCCCCTCTCCCACTTAGTGTTTTTGACAGCAAGTTTTGAAATTTAAATGGTAACGCATACGTTTTATTAACTTTTTAAATTGAGAATAACGTAGTGGAAAATGTTGACTGGTCGATAACCAATTTTGGAAAACTATTTTTGAAGTTTAAAATGTATGGCAGGATTTTTAAGTTTCAAATAGTTGGTGTAAAAATAATTAGTCCGGTAGGCGAGCAAAACAAAACGAAAATTGTGAAAAATTGAGATCATAATATTGTCCGAAAAACATTATGAAAAAATAATTTAAATGTCTTATTACACCTTATCAGCAGGTGTTGAGTGGTGCACGATAAAAAAATGATCACCCTGTATTTCCGGGTGATTGGTTAACTATGACTTGGAAAATAATATATAGGTAAATAAGACTCTTTTTAATTATTTTTATGTTTTATACCTGTTATTATTTGGGATAAATTCTATATGTTTTTAAAAAATATATATAGCCCCATCCCTTATATGTTAAAATCGTGTGAACTTAAGTTTTTTAAACGGTAACGAATATAGTGTTTGATTGAAACTATTTAAATCAACAATAATTTGCTGGCCATTTTGACTTGTCGACCTAAACCAGTTTTGGAAAGTTATTAAACTCTAAACGTCAGCACGACAAGGGAAGTAATGCGGGCAGATAAAATTATCTCTACCCTTCGTTCCGGTCTAACGTTAAAATTGCCTTGTTGTGCTCATTAGAGGTTGCAATTGTTGAAATATTTTTATTTTGTTGTACGGTGTTTAGTTCTAAACTAACGTCATTGTATTCTGTTATCGAGGTACGTGCAAATATTACGGTTTTTTTTTTTTTTTTTTTTTGTCACAAATAACGTTATTATAAAATATATTACAGGCATTATTACTACGAACTGCAGTGGAAATCTAAATAATCTAAACAAGTTATCGGAATTTGCGTTCCATATTCATCGTGAATAAAAACGACCTGAATAAAAAAAACCGTAAAATAATTTTTTAACGCAACGATACCAGTCAACGACAATGGTGGGTTTTTTTTTCCCCAAGGCGCACTGTACACACAAACCGTGTACACAACAAATTTGCCAAAAAACAATTTATACCGAAGGGGTAAAAAAAAAAAAAAATCAAGCGTTTACATACGGTGTGCATCCCTGTGCATTTTACATTTGGTAATTGTTAATATTGAAATCTATCGGTAAAATGATTAAAAACGGGGGTTTTTTTTGGGGGGGGGGGGGAAATATCGATTGCAAGTAATCCACTTAATGAACACGTCTAATATTGTGTGTGACTTATGGCCGAAAGGCATGCGTGTTGTATTAAAGCGCCTAATCAATCAATGTCTCTGCTGCCGCTGGACAACCCATAATATTATATAAGTGTACAATTTTAACAAGTTATTGGTTGTTATTACTTCAGGACGTTTTTTTTTTCGGTTATTGTCGGTTTTTACTTAAATATACGTTGTGTATGTATTATTATTATTATTTTTTTTTTTTTAACAGGATCGATTGGACGTGTCGAAAAAACGCAAGGAGAGAGAGATTGCATAATAGTTATTAATTTAAGACGAAACACAGAAATGTCTCCAAACGATTAGCCATACACTAATTATAGTTGGAAATTTAAAAAATGGAAAAGTGACCTAAAGTTTGGGTGCAAATTGCCAATCATAAAATAATCTCTTAGCATAATTAATATTAAACTATGCCGAGTTTTCCCCCTAAGAGTCAATAATTTTGCATATGATCAAGTCATCATCATCGTATATCAAGTCAAATTTTGAAATAAATGGTTTTTATTAATTTCACCTTGGATGTTTTGAATGTGTAAGCTCGAGTACTCCTCACCTTGTTATTTTATATATAATATGATCATTACTACATATTGTCATTTATATAATTGTTAGAATCAGTTATTTAGAGAGTATGTTTTACTGTTTTGGGTCTCTCTTGAACTTTCTATATTTTTTAATTTAAAGCAAGAGGTAACGCGAGGGTTCTATAGCTGCTGTGACCTCTCTGAGAATGGCATATGTCACAAAGCATTGGTACAGCTGACGGAATAGGCTAGGAATCCTTCGAGATACTCATTTTGGCTCGACTTGTCATCAATCAATAGTGCTCAAGTAAAGTTTTTAATTTTACCCGGAATTCTGAGGGCACTTAAAGACTTAATAATTTAGCAGGCGTTTCTCGCTGCCACAGTAATTGATTGCACGTTAAGGACACATGTCAGCATCTTGAAATTACTAAATATTTAGGTACCATTCTCGGTAGTTTTTTAAAGCTCTATCGTCGTGTTGACCGTTCTACGTGGCGTTTTATAAAACCCAAATTTGTTTTCCGCATCTCTTTTTTTATCTTTGGTACTAGTTGTACAAAGAAAGCTAATTACTTCTAAAGTTAGTAAAGTTCAACAGTTTTTATGGCATTAACAGACGTTGGTAGTATTAATTTTTAACTGAGCTCTTAGCTGAAATCATTATTATTGTCAATTCAAAAAGTAGAGCTCTAGAAAAAAAAATGAAAATAGACAAAATTGGCTATTGTTGTAAAATAGCTAACTAACATGGTTTTTTTTTTAAAAACAACGTACAAAATTTCAAATTGTACAGTGTCTTGTACTCAAAGGGGATTGCACGCGGTCTGCGGGTTAAGGCCCCTGGGATACCGACCATTTTTAAGGAGTTTTGTATAGGCAATATTTAAGAAAAAAGTGGTTTTATTAAATTTCAACCATGTTAATTAATTTACCGGTTAATTTATATGAGCTTCGTGGTATTATTTTTAATTTAAATAATTTTGTCTATGAGTAAATGCCATTTTAGTTAATATAATAGTACATTTTTTGTCCATCGCACAGGCTGAACCAGTAATCCGATAAGTAATCTAAAAACAGGTTTGAATTTGTCATGAAGTTTACTTGAGATCGGTCATCGTACTTTTTTGATATCTTATTCGTACTACGCATAAAACACGTTTGAATATTTTATAAAATTTTAAATTTTAAAATCAAATTTGGAAAGGGTTAAAATTAAAAATTGAAAAAAGTGCTCTGACCGATCTCAAGTAAACTTCATGACGAATTCATATCTGTTTTCAGATTGCTTATCGGATTAATGGTTCACCCTGTGCGTTGGACAAAAAATGATGTGTTTTGGCTGAAAAAAACGGTCGGTATCCTTGTGTGGCCTTAAGGAGTTTTGTACAGGCAATATTTAAGAAAGCGAGAAAAGAGGGTTTTTGACAAAAATTCCGACCATGTCGATTGTTTTTGTCTGGCTTTTCTATCAAAACTAACCGACAAAAAAAAGGTTTTTTTTTTTAAATTTGAATAAAAATATTACAGTGCCAGGTGGTGACTAATAATTATTATTGTGACAAATTACCGACCGATTCGATCGAATGACCCATTAAGGCTATGGGCCACCAAAGCGATAGAGTTTCCACCCCCGGCCGGCTTACAAGCGCAAGTATAAGTTATACCTTCTTGGTGGAAGTTCTGCGATGCCGGAAATTGTGTGTCGTACACACAGCCCAGCCTGTTGAGTTCCATTGTCCTGAGCTCGGCCGGCAGGCTGGACCGGTGGTACTTGTTGTTGTGGTTATTCAGCTGCTGCTGCTGCTGCTGCTGCTGTTGGTTTTCGGTCCGCCAACGGACGATGGACGATCGGCACTGAGCGGCCGAGTCGATACTGCCATGTTTCTTGGTGTACAATCCTGCAGCCATGGCGGCGTAGTCAACTTGCCTACTCGGCAACAAACAAACAAACACACACACAAAACAAAATTTTGCATTACTTAAAGTATGAAAAATATATATATATATATATTTTATATATATATATATAAACGGGATAAAAAGACACGATTCGATTCGCCAATCCGTTCATTTTTGTACTGCATAACGCGCGTGAAAAAGTACACATATACAGGGTGTAGGTACACCTGACAAATAAAATAACTATTTTTCCGCCTCCCTTGCCTCTACACTTTAACCCATTTTTAATAACTCAAAAAGTAGCTATCGAAAACCGGTTGTTGTCGACCGGTGAAAATGTTTAGTAAATTATTTTTAATAAAAACGGTCATCTTAAATGTTTAATAGATACAATTAAAGTAACCAAAAATTTTTTTTAAAAAAAATAAAACAGTTAAGAGTGATACCCTATGTTGTGTTTGTAGCGCAAATGAATATAAATTAATTGAAAACTTAAAATTATTCACCAGAACAAAAGTTATTTCATTTGTCAGGTCTTGGGGAGACACCCTGTATGTGTTTACAAACGGCAACCTATCAATAGCCATCGACCACCACGATATGTCTGTAGGTAGTTATCCTAAATTATTTTTAAGTCGTGATGATTTATTTCTGTTAGAAAAAAATTCCACGGTAAACCATTAAATTGAATTTAACTCATATTTAACATTCAACTAAAAAAAGTTTAGGACTTTAATTTAGGACACTCCAAAGTGCCTATCTTATCGATAAGGCGTTTATGTGATAATATGTTGCTATATGATTCCAATCTCTTTTTTTTTTTTGAAATTATAGCATGTTTGTGTTAATACAATAATCTGCACGATCATTTTTTATCTTCGATACGTTACCGTATGGACACAGTCAGACGATAGTTATCAAGTGCGAAAACTACGGTTAAAAAAATACAATAAAAAAATTACCCCCCTTGTAGAGGGGAGGAAGGGGGTCTAGTGTAATTTAGGTTCGAAGCTATTGGATGTTTAGGGTTTTGCCATAAATAAAATATGTAAATGCCAAAATGTGTAACATGAAATTTGGATTCATTTGTATGTTAAAAATAGTTCAATATAAAACACATAATAGACCCGTTCAAAATATATTATATAATATGTTGCTTTATGATTTTTTTTTACCAATTAACCATTGACAATTCAAACTAATATATTATTCTTTTATTATACATATTATGTATATTTTTTCTTATTTAAACGCAAATCATTAGAAACATTATGCCGTTGGATTAGTGAAAGTTAGCGAATTCCAATGATTTCAGTTAACCCAAATCAAACTCCAGCACCAGAACCGACTCGGATTTTCGCCCTGTATTCACACACATAGTCAACATAAACGGTGTAATTTTTTGCAAGTTCTTTTCTTTTTTGTGTATTGAACGACAAAGGTTTAAACACAATCGCCTGGCGGATTACCATAAATTACCCGGTAGGAAACGCAAAAAAACCGCCGCTGCTAACGCACGCGATAGCAATTATCGTTGTTAAAACTGGAAAACTAAGCAAGTATAGATTTTTTTTTTTGAAAAAAAACGCCATGTCGAGTCCATAATGAGCAGGTTCGTACTTATAATATACACTAGTACGATGTGCAAAGACGATTAGAGCAGGAGACGACCGTGGTAGAATGTGTGTGTGTGTTCTGTAATTATATTATTTAACGACCGATTGACTTTCAGTGCAAAACGGTAGGTAATGCCCTAAAAAAAATCTGTTTATATTATATTATTTGCATACCTAACCGGGTGATTAGTTAAAGATAACACACTGATTTATTTTTTTTAAACAATTGTGATTTTGTAGTTGTTGTTTTCCAAAAAAAAAAAAAAACCGTTTTTGTTATTTTACAATACATTATGAAATTACTTTTTTTTTTTTTACAGAGCTTTATCAATAGTTTTAAACTCAAATGACTTTCCAAATGAATCACCCTGTATTAACAGTTTCACAAAAATAAATTATTGTCGTTGCTCGCGTTTAAAAAAATATGAGCGTATAAAAAACCCATTTCAGACTGTACAATATATAGCGCCATTATGTAAACCTAATACAAACCTACCTACTATTAATAGGAAATAAAATATTTGAATCCGTACACGCGGTTTGAGTGATAAAAATAACGATAAAAATCATTGTGCTGGCAATAATGGGCTTAAAAGTTATATTTCAGCACAAGGATAGAGTTGAGACATGAGAAATCTCATATTACCTATATATATATATATACAAAACTGTGATGAGCAGTAGAACACACGAGTAGAATAACTAGATAGTACTAATATAATAATAATTATAAAACAACATTTTTTTCATTTGACCGTTTCAAATACCCTGTTGAACAAAAAATAGTTATCAACCTTTTATTTAATTTTATAGTTATTTTTTATTTGGTATGTTTAAAACTATTATTTGGATATTTGTCGTAATGATAAATCAATTTGTATCTATTTATTAATTGAGTTTTTATTTTAAATATTATATTTATTTGGAGTTTTCATTAAATAATACCCAGGTTTGATTTCGTGCACAATGTACCCTACACCTCCTCCATCAGATGGGTGTGCAAGTACGCTTGCTTAGTTTAACAAATAAATAAAAAAAATTATTCAGCTGTATACAATTATAGTATAGTACACGAGTTATATAATCGTGTTTGGGGCTCCACACCGTGAACGAGTGCAGAAAAATCAAACAAAATGTTTAAATAAAGTAGAAAAAAATTGTTTCTTTTTCACGGTTGTGGTTTGTAATTTTCATATGATTTGTTGGGTTCCGGGCTAGAGCTTATTGGCTTAGAAGCCAATTAACGACAATCCGACAAAAGTCTAAGCTTTAACACGTTCACTGTCCTAATGTTAAATTTAATCAAAAGTTATCGGTCCTATGATCCATATATGGGTCACGTTAACCCTATTTTAGTAGTCCATGATCAACATGTGGTTCATTTTAAGCATTTATTTCTCTGGAGATTTATTTGTATGGACTATAGTCTATGAAATTCATAACAACACAGTTGGACAGGTGTGATGATAGAGACTTAATTAATTAACTAATTAGGGACTTGTCTATAAATAAATCATGAACCACAAAGGGGTCATCGGACAGTGAACGTGTTAAAAAAAAAAAAAGGTTAAAATGAAACTAAACGCAGTTTACTTAAGACAAGGTTAGGTTATAGGTCATACTCCTATGTAAGACATTGGTTTTTGAACGGATCAAACAATATGTTTTATCTACTTTTAATATTTTGACTTGAACATTTTCGTTGGGCATGAGAAATAAAAACAACTGCGTTCGGTTTGATTTGTAATAAACACTAAATTTGTTGCAAATTGAAATAATACTATTATGCTTAAGGCATACACAGATATACGGAATAAACTGGGAACGAATGTAATCAAGTACAAGTAGGTACATCTAAAAAACAAACAAAAAGTATCTTAAAAGAAGAAGCAAGCATGATATTGTGATCGGCAACTCGTTGAACGTGGGCAAAAAACAGCTAAAAGAACAAAAAAAAAAAAAACGAAATCACCTAATCTTACTAGGTACCTATTAGACAGCGCGTACAAAGTTGGTAATTGAACACCACCACCACCACCACCACCACCACCGCCACCACCTCCTAGACTTTGGTGGCAAAGCACAACGTTTTTACGGATTTATTATCGTCGCCATTGTTAAGTTGCTACACTTAAGGTGCTGCTACACTGCCTGCGATACGTGTCAATTGACACTATTGAGACGTTTTGAAACTGCGAACGCGTGCAGAATATTTAAAACCCGAAACTACAATATAATCTACTGCTGTGCGTGGAACATAATAATATGTAGCAGCTTTTGTTGTTATCAATTATTATTATACACACTCCGTTCATAATATATGTACCTACCACAATACCGGGTGAGCCATTCAGCGTGAGACACTGATCGGATTTTCTTAGTAAACGTTTACAATTAGTTTGTAGCTGTTTTTTCTCGTCGAAATCATTTTTATTTTAAATAATAATATACTATGAAGGGCGCGGGTAAAGAAGGGTACTAGTAGTCCGTGTATGAACATTTTAGAGTATAGCAAAGTTCGTGAATTCCTCTCCCTCTTACGTGAGGGAAAAATCACATAAAGTGCTATTCTACTAAAAAAAAAAAATGTATTTATTTTAAACAATCTATTGACATGAATACAAAACAAAATTATGGCATTTATTGAAAAAAACTATTTGAAAAAAAAAATGTCATAAATGGACTACTACCATATTCTTCCCCTGTGCCCTTCATGTTATATAACTACTAAATGTTTACTCTTTTTCCTGTATTTTCCAGAATGCTGCTGCATTCAACTTTTGAAGCTTCAAAAAATATGCTAAAAACGTTTACCAGTCGACAACATAAGTTTTGAACAGCTGTTACACTTATGATGTTAAGACGATTGCATGCGGTCTGTTTTTAAGGAGTTTTGTAGATAGTATAAAAAAACAAAAAAAAAAAAAGAGATTTTATTCACAATTTCGACCATGTCGCTTAGGTTAATTTTTATAGGCTTTAAGGTACTTTTTTCTAAAATGTATACATAATTTTTTCTTTGAGTTCACAATTTTGACTACAACGGATGGTCCAGTTTGAATTCTGTAAAGACATTCTAGTTTTTTGGTTACTTTACTATGTTATGTCGTAGGAAGCCGATTTTCATTTAAAAAATTCAGTTTCTCGTGATTAAATAAATTAGATTTAAAATGTTTTCAACATTAAAACCCAAATATTTTACAAAAAAAAGAAGAAAATCCGTTTTCTACACAACCTAGTAAAGTTGTACCTACTTGTAAACTATTGTGTTTATTTTTTTCTTAAAATAATTGCAATTTCCTAGTATTTTTCTTTTTGAACAAATTTTTGTTTATGTTGTTTTATAATATAAAATATTTTTTTAATACTTGCCAGAGCGCTATCACCCAAAATGGTAACATATATTGTATAAGCATTTAATTTACTTTTCAAAATAAGAATATTCTGCTGATATGCTTGACTCTAACTTGAAACTATTCAAATACTTATGGAGTGTACGGCAAACAATGTGTTATGGTGAAGGTAATGTTTAAAACAACTTTTTCTTTGTGTAATTGTACAATATAATAATTGATTGTAATATAATATTGTATTCTATAAAAATCACCAAATATTTTCCAGAGCCCTATCGACTCTTCGAAATTAAAGTGTTATATTATATTTAATTAATTAATTTTTTTTAAATAAAAATAATTTGCTGAACATTTTGACTGGCTGATAAACAGTTTTGAACGGCTACATTTATAGTATAAATAAAGCTTCGAATTTAAAGACTGGCGGCGGAGACGGCGATTGAGTTACGCGCACAGATAAAAATAACAATACTTCATCGTTCCTCCGATCATAGGCTTTAACGTTTAAAAGTAGTTTGTCAAAATCTTTAGAAAATTATTCTTAATTTCAAAAAGTCCATCAAGTACATATACATAATCACCTATGATTGAATAAGATGAATAATTTTCGAATTATCGCATGTGTGTAATAACGTAAATAGGATTTTTTTTTAACTAGAAAATATCAATTATAGTGTAATAATAATGAGTGTCTCGTCGTAGACAACCTTATTCAAATGTGTTCAATGTGCATATGGACAATTTTTTTGTATTAATACTTACAATGTTGTATTCAATGTTCCAACACAGCAGGACCTAGGTGTCAATAATACTGATGATGTCGACATGAACTCGACAACGTCCAATGGTCGACGATAAAGTGTGATGGATTCAGAACGGTTTATGGCTCTAAATATTTCCCCCTTTATTCACGTTTCCAACACCACACAACGCGGTATCGTGGATTTTCGCAGTTCAAGGGCTACACAATAGGAGGTATAGGTACATTTAATAAAACGTGTAGTTCCTTCCTATATGCAATTCGTCACACGCATGCTTGGCACTTCATTGTCAGTGTGTACAGGACACAACACAATATTATGCCTGGATTCGATATCATTTTTTTTTAACAATCGCCAAAGTCTACCCATGACACAACATTGAACTTGGGGATAATCGCGTTTATGATAAAAAAAAAATATGTACACCGGCCTTGGCTTTTACAGCCCATGTATGTAGTATGTACACACATATAGGAGAAACCCGTGTCAATGGCACTTACCTCGCCGGATGAATCTGGAGTACTCTGAACCGCAAAAAAATAAAACGAAAACCATTTGCTCGAGAGCAATAACTTTTTTAACGGTTTTGAAATAAACGAAACGATTTCCACACTCTAATATTAGGTATTGGGAACCGTGTTGAAAATAAAATATAGGCAAATACTTTTAAAATGAGTGTGGTTGAACAATGCGTGCAGATAAAAATAATAATGCACTCCACCACCCTTGCTGTGCTAATCGTTGAACTTTATAGTTGCCTGAAAAGTAACAATTATCCAATTGTCGGCCAGTCGACATTTGCAGCAAATTATTTTTACTTTCATAGAAATTAATTAAATAGGTATCAACAACGTTGCTTTAAAAGTTTCAAAAGTCGATAGAGCTCTGGAAAATACTAAGAAAAAAAAATGTAAATATTTGGTAATTTTCTACTTTTGTAAAATAACAACAACTTTTTCAAAACCTTTAAAATTGCAATTATTTTCAGTAGAAAACGAGTACCTTGTCCTTTTTGCGAAAAACGGCTTGTATTAATAAATAAAACAATTCAAATTGTATCTTTCAAGAGAACGTGTCATCGATGATTTTTCAATGGTGAACACATGTTTGCGCCAAAACAAATAAAAGTACCCTTCAAAGTGATTTTTGAGATAAAACATCCACAGAGGATCGAGGACAAGATTTCCAACCGGGTATGCGTTTTTCAACATATCAAATAAGAAAAAACGCTACATAGATGTTTTGGCACTGCAATCATTTTGTAGGGTACCTTTTTTGGATATGTTTAAATTAAAAAAAAATATTTTCAATCGCCCACAAGCATAGTCACTGAGCTAATAATAATATTACACAGCACAGTTTAACCTTTATGTTAAGATTTTGCAAAAAAATTGCCTATAACTAACTCCTTAATGAATAGGGGTAACGTCTTTTACTTAACGGGATTGCGGTCTGTTTTTAAGGAGTTTCGTATAGGCAATATTTGGTTTTAATAAATTCCGATCAAGCGAAAAAGTTTACCGGTTGATTTGTATGTTAAGCTTTAAGGTGTTATTTTTAATTTAAATAATTTTTGTCTATCAGTAGAAGCCATATTTTTGGTTTTATTTCAGACCAAAAAGCTAGATAGACACAATTTCGACTGTTAAAGAGATTCTAGTTCTTTGGCTACACTTTACTGTGTAAGAAGCCGATTTTCATTTAAAATTGTCCGTTTCTTGTAATCAAGCAAATTAAATTTGCAATTTTTTTTTTCAATATTAAAACCGAATTTTTTTACATAATAAAAAAATTAATCCGTTTCCTGCATTTCTAAGAGGTAGAAAAAAACCGACAGAGAGAACCTAAATAAAGTTCTCGTTATTTTAAATATGTAAAAAAACCGTTCTACTATTTTTATTTAGTGCTTAATTATTTTTAAATCACCGTCAATGATGCTGTGATAATCCGAGAAAATTGATATTTGCCAAACTAATAATTATTAAAAATCACAGTTTTAACCATTAAATCAAGAGCTTCCAAAAAAATAATTGCCTATACTTTAATCCTTCAAAATGGACAGAGGGGCTATCATTTTGTTGGACCCTTTGTGTTATGTTTTTGAACTGAAACGTTTCCTTATTACTTAAATATAAGTATTGGGTAGAGTTGCAAAATTAACAGTTTTTATTTTTGTATAAAACTATGTTTTTCATGTTTTAAACTGTTTTTAATAAAATTTCAAAATTATGTTTTAAACTTGTTGAAAACATTGTTTTTTTTATTTTAAACGTTCTAAACAAATATTAATTTAATTTAGTACCTATATTACATTATACCTAATTATGTAGACATTGTAAATATATTACATATTTACCAAATACTTACCGATTCCGGATGATTATTTTTTTTTAATTCTAGTTGATTATTTAATTAGATATTTACTCTTTAGAAATAAACAATAGTTCCATGTAAAAATGGTAGTTCTAGAGACAGACTCTACAGACAGTACACTACAGAGCAAACCCTTGGGCACATTTTTTTTTTGGTTTTATGTGTATACATAAAAATAATACATATTTGATATTAATTATTATACCTTAAAATGTGAATTCTGTATGTTTCGACAAGATATACAAATTAACTATTTAAATTCAAAATATAACAAACATTCATATATATATATATATATGTATACAATCACTTTGCAACTCTGGACTATTGGGATGTTTAATGATTTTCTGTCTTAACCAGAACAGCTACTTGCTAGGTACTCTCCCCTCGCCCCCGCCCACCCGCACAAAAAGGGCCACTCGTTTGACCAATCAGCCGCCGTTCACTGTTATCAGTTATTGTTGTTATCACATTTCGGTAGGCGCTGGCGTCCTCGACAAATGACAATGTAAACAATGTTGAAATAATATATGTTATATTATTATATTTTAATTTAATTTTGTTAATAAATTACACTCCATCGCGGCTCAAATAATATTCGTGTTCGCAACAGCAATAAACTTATGTAATCTGCAATAATTAAACGTATCACTCTACTATACCGTGTACACGATTTTTTTAAAATTTTATCGACCAATATAATATTAGTGTTACCGGAACAAAACGGCAAAAAAAAATGCTTTATCGAAAAATACGTGCCCTCGACGATAATCGGCAACTATAAAATCCGTGTACTTTACCACCGCGTAAGCGCCATTTAATAATAATTATTATTGTGGAATTCGAATTTTGTTCTTATCGTCGAAACTCGTGCGCGTGTGTGTGCGTTTTTTTTCTTCCCAAGAATTATTATTATGTTTCTATACAATTATTAAGTATTATTATTATTGCCCGCGTTAAGTCGGCGGTGTGAATTTCAAATCTAACTGGAATATCATGCGCACCACTTTCGATTAGAATCGTTAATGCGCTGCCCACAAAATGACCGACAACGATAACACTTGTGCTTACGACACGTCCACAGATTGGGTACCGTTGTCTCTGACGTTTGTCGAATACCCTAAAGGTAAATCAATCACTATACTATTATTTTTTACTTTTCATTCCTGTTCCTGTTAACAAAAAAATATTAAAACTAACGTACTTTTTAAATAGAGCTTAAGTATCATGACTATTTGTGCACTCTTTTCCTTTTTTTTTTTTTATTATTTGCAGTCTGTGGCCCATCCAGTACATCTTGAGCGGGGGGGGCAGCCATGCAAACGTAATGGCTAAGAATTGGGAGCTATAGAAAAAACAAAAGAGCCGTCAATCCCGTTTAAAATTAAAATCTCAAGTGTTTGGTTTAGGCAAGTGACAATAGTGTAAGACGACCAACGAACAAATTATAAATGTAGTTTACAGTTATTATATTTCCAAACAATATTTGAGAAACAAATAAGTATTTCAAGATGTAATAGATGGGTTATAATATAATATGGGAAAATTTGCTGCCGACTGTTACTGTCAAAGTTACAAAAACAAATTACAATTATTTCTTTGTAAATGATCTCCAAAAACTTTGATAACAGCATAAATTAATTTTTGGTTTTTTTTTTTATTAACATCAGTAGTGAATTTTATTTACACATTACAAGTTTTGTGGTAATTGTTTACAATTAATCATCTTAGTTTGATTTTGTGTACATCATTTTTTTGAGGACTTTACAAACACCAACGTTTTTGTCGTAACATCCAATTAAGTTATTATCAGTCGATAATAGATATTTTTTCCTTAGTGTTTTGCCCTTCGTAGAGCAAAACAAACACAGACACTCGAAAGTGTTTGCTAGACGCTAGTCGATGACTGTTTCAATAGACAGACTATACGATATGCGCTCGCTTTTAAAACGAACGACAACAAAGGTAAATACGTGCGATTTTAAATGGCAATATTTGGCTAACATTAATATCACGCAGTAAAAGACCGAAATCAAACCTAGAGAACACCTACTCGTATTGGAGGTAATTGTTAAAAAAGTTGGAGACGGAGTCGAAGCTGGAGCTTGTGATAACAGCTTGCGACATGAGAATTTTCGTTAGGTTTTTTGGTAAAGCTGTAAAAACTGTCGATTTTTGCGATTGTGTGTGCCAAAGTAAAGACATAAAAATGGCAAAAAAAAAGTATAAATATACTTATTAAAGTTATATTTGAGCAGTAAAGTTTTCATATTATTTATTATCTATGATTCTCTATTTATTCTCTCTACAATTGACAAATGTTAAAGTTTTAAAAAAAACAGTTTTAAATTATGTTTTTTAGCTATTAAATATTTATATTTAATAAATGTTGATTTTGTTTTTTTTCAGGTAATTTCTTAGGAAAACTACTCGCTTTGTTCAGTTTAACACCATTTGTCATTCTGTCTGGTTTTCTTACGCTGATACTGTTTCGTAGAGACTTGCATACGGTAAGATATTAATTATTATAAAATAAATGTATATATATGTTTCGCGTAAAAATATAGATAAATATTTGTGTTAAGGCGGCGAGTGAAATTTGCCGCACTATAAAATGTAAAAATATATAGCTTTGATTTCTCGTTTCCACCTTTTGAGTTTCTTCCGTCAATATCAAACGGACATAGTCGAAAAAAATCATATTTTACCAATTAACTAACTTGGTTTTTTTTTTTTTTTTAGATTACATTTTTCATAGGCGTAGTCATCAACGAGATTTGCAACTATATACTCAAACATATTTTGCAAGAACCCAGACCTCTGGCCAGGAATTCTTTGTACTCAGAATACGGTATGCCATCTGCCCATTCACAGTTCATGTGGTTTTTTGCATCGTACATGTTTTTCTTCTCGTTTATCAGGTAGAGAAAAAAAATAATATTCAAACTAAATAGATATAATATTTTTACTCTATATATATATTTTTTTTTCAGATTGCAATACGCCAACAGCACAGCGTTCAAAGAGTTTTTCTGGAAAGTGGCCGCCGTCGTGACTTGTATAATTGTCGCTTGCATAGTGTCGTACAGCAGGTAAGGTTTCGCGTAACTCGTACGACGTTGTTTTTCATTGCCGCACGTTATGCGGCGTACTTAAGCATATCATTTTTTTTTTTTTTTTTAGAATTTACCTTCAGTATCACTCGTGGAAACAAGTGATCTTTGGCGGATTGGTCGGCCTGTTCATCGGCACCTGGTGGTTCGCCATCATCGACATTGTGTTGACTCCGTATTTTCCAGTCGTCACGTCTTGGTACGTTTTACAGATTACGACGTGAACTAAGCGTTTTGGTTTCTACGCAAGCACCGTGTTTCGAGTTGTACTTAGGTTACGTGCACGCTAGACAACGACGTTTGGTGACAAGCGTTTGCAAAATATTTTCTAGTGGTGTATATAATAATAACATGTGCATTATGATCAATTTTTTTTTTTAATTAAAACAATAAACAAACTAATTAAAATAAAAATACTTGAATAACGTTATAAGTAAAACGGGTAAACTTAAAAATAAAGTAACTAGAAAACTAGCAAATATAAGTTTTAAATTGTAAAATTTTATACAAGTATAATAATAATGAATAACAACGTATTGTAAACTACTTCCGTTTGATTGTTCTAGGGAGAAATCATATTTCTATGTAGAAAAAATAATTTTCGTTTTATTTAAAATCATTATACATCTTATTTATCAACGTGTTGATGGTTAAAAGGTTATTTGCCGGACACGACACTTTCATTACTTTTGAAGAGATAAAAAAAAAAAACGAATTTCATTTGGTTTATGTTTGTTTAATTTTTATACTAACAACGGAATTAAAAAATATATAATGGTAAAGAGAAAAAAATGATATCTCGTCGTTGGTATAATAAATTAATTGCACTAAACTGAAATTATAGATGACCAGTAATTTTGGTACTTAAGTAATGAGTAAAAAAAAAACAAAATGTAAACCTTACCAGGTCTTATTGACGTAAACAACAACCGCTTTAAAAAAAAAAGTATTTTTTATCAAACCGTTGATTAAATAGTATTATTATTTAAATCAAAATTAATATTATGGTACTTGAATGAAAAAAAAATATGTATTTCTAATTTTTACTAATATGTTGTGTACTTTCATAAACTCGTATGATAAAAAAAAAATTGTATTGACTATAACATTTTTTTTTAAAGGTTAAAGAATAGAAAAAAAGTATATATTATAATAAGTTTACATTGACAACAGTAAAAACACATTTTTTTTTATATCAAATATAATTACTTATATATTTTTACAATATGTTTATGATTAAATAAAATTGTTTTTAACCATTAAAATATTAATATTTTTAAAAAAGGTTGTAAAATTTGACGGATAAATTAAGTTTTATTAAAATTGAGAGCGTTGTGTCACTTACACCAAATAGTTATGGATATGTTTTAAAAACTACTGGACACGCTTTGATATAAATCAATTTTTTTTTTTATCACTTTTAACTGACTAAGTTTACAATACTTAAATCTAAATCAAATATTTCACGATTGACCTTTAAAAAGTTAACTGAATAAGTGTTATTAAAAGATATATGAGAAATTGTTTTTATTAAAATAACCAAAAGTTAAATAACCACATGTAAAATTATTAAACACTATTGTTGTTCAATGGTACATTACAATATGTTCTCAATCTGTTGGGTTAGGCTGACTAGGTTTTTTTTAAATTCCGGTCGATTGTGTTAATATTGAAAAAATCAATAGGGCTTTATTTTGACCGACCCTGCTAGGATTTCAATGGTCTCCAACGTGCACACGGCCTTAGACTACGCCTACCCGACGTGAAGTGTAATTATATTCAAATAACGCTTTCTAGATTAAAAAAAAAAAAATGTATAAAATGTGATAATGTTTTAATGTGTTAATAAAAAAAAACGATTAATTGATTATTTTTGCCAACAGGAAAATTTCTGAATTTCTTCTTCTGAGAGATACGACATTGATTCCGAACATATTGTGGTTCGAGTACACGAACATTCGACACGAGGCCAGAGCGAGAGCCAGACGACGTAAATCGGTATCGCTCAAGTCACAATGACTAAGGCTGTGATTGATGAATGGAGTGACTGACCTAGATGAAATAATATATGTCCACCCCTACGTTCTGTTTTATTAACATACACATAAAAACAACTAATAATATTGTTTGCATTTTCTATTTATTCAAAAATTATTACACTTAGCGGTTAACGACCGAACAACGCTTTAAACCATAATATTACATTGTCTTTACCTCGTTTTGTAGCACATAATTTATTATTACTATTATATACTTGTATATTTATGTTCATAAAATGTATTATGAAAAGTGAATAACATTTTTACCCAACTGTTATTTATTTATAATCGAATAGTAAATGTATTTCTTTTTTTTTTTAACCTCATTTCTTAAAAATAATAAATTAGGTACAAAATTATACATTTTTTTTAAAAATAAATATGTGTCCAAATAATGTAAAATTATTTTATTATTGTAATAATCTAAACAACAGTGTGGATAAATATTAGTTTTATTATTGTTATACTATCTTTAAATTAAAATTTTTTTTTTTAACTTGTTAACTTTTAATTTATATTTACTTTTAATCACATCATTAATATTTACAAGACATTTTCGTTTAAAAACAAATCGAGTTACCTATCCAAGTTGAGATGTTGATTTAAAAATTAAACAGACAAAAATCTATCATCGGAAAATCTTCAATTTATGAAGCTGAAAAAAATAGGTTAGTTTTAAGACAATTTTTAGTACATTTATCCAAGTTGCAAAGAATCAATATTTTAATGTTTAAAAGTGAGTATCTTAAATTTGATAAACTAATTAAACAAAAACCTTGTGATTTTTAAGTTATGCCTCGATATTTATATTTCACCGTCAAAAATATACTTGAATTTTTAGCTTTGTTTTTTTTTTAACTTGCAAAAATGGATAATAAAAATATTATTTTTTTTTTAAATGTTAAATATAAAAATAATGATTCTTACCTATATTTTAGCTTTGTTAATCAAATTAGGCCCAGAGTTAATACTTATATTTATTAAAAATTATTTCCTACAGAACATGAACGTTTTTATAAATTCAATTGTATGTTTAAATAACATTTCGAACCTCCATGGTATTACATTTTTTTTTTTTTTAACAATGTCAATATCTTTAGCAATTAAAAAAACAAATTGTAACTTTGGATGCTGACTGAACTATTGTGAAATCATATTATTTCTGTCAGATTTACCATTAATGTTATTAAGGCTTTTTTTTTTTTGTAAACTAATGACTTTATGTAACTAACCGGCATTTTTGGTTTCACATTAGGATGGGCTCATAAAAGAAATAATAACTAAAAAAACCTCAGAAACCCTCCCACAGTGATTTTATTGAGAAAACAATACATTCCACTTTTCTTTGTTAGGCAATACAAGTATAATATTATTTAAGTTGTCAAATGATACTTCTGCTACCTCTATACACATCACTCTAACGTTAAAAATGTCTATAATATAAGTATATATGCATATTATGTATCAATTTGGGATTTTCGTTAGCTTAAAAACCTATAGGGAGGGACATAGTCTCTGCTTTCCCCTCTGTAATAATCTCCAAGACACCAAAGGGTGTATTCTAATATATTGTGCTTTTCTGTAGCATTGTAAGAATAAGAAAAACTATGTATTCAATTTATTTTTTATTTTTCAAATGAGCCATATTTTTTTTTCAACCAAAATATTATTATTAAATTAATATTTATCCATCACATGTTGTGATGGATAGAGACGAGCAGAGTGTATGTCACTTAACCAATCTAAGGATTGAAAAAAAAAATAGTAAACAAAAATTGTGTTTTATTAACTTAAAGTTTCATGCTGCGTAATTAACAAGGTTTGGATTTGGAGTTTAAACTTTATATTATGCCTTTGGATATTTATTTTCATAGCGCTATAAACTTTTGAAACTTAAATTATTGTAGTAAAATATTGTACATATTTTCTTGAATTTTTTTTTAATCGAAAATGAAGAATAATTTGCTCAGATTTTAAAACTTAGGATGGAAAGTAGAATGCAATTGAGTAATGTGCACAAATAAAAAATACTTCACATTAAGTAGGTACCTCCTGCCACTTTCGCCAAAACTCCTCAGAATTATTTTTTTATAATTTACCCTACTAACTTTATACTATAATATTTGATCATAAAACTACTTTTTTATTTTAATATTATTTTTTTTTAAATAGCCATAATATTGTTTTAGCAATAACCTATGTTTTTCTTAAAAAAAAAATACTTTCCAATAACGTTATACCTATTTTAATTTATTTTAGAACAACGTTGATATAATCACCAGAGAACTAAATTATTCCATATTAACCAAAGTCCAACTGTTCATTTTAGGGTACTTATTAACATAGGTACTAAAACTACGCCCGTTCTATGAGAAAAATTTGTTTTTCGCTATTTTCTTAAAAAATTTCAACTCGACAAAAAATGTACACCTATACAATTTTGTTGAATGTTTAATTTACTACAAAAAAGATCTTTTAACCGTTTCTCCCAAAACCGATATTTTCTTAAATAATTAGCAACGCGCAAAGGGTAGTTTACATTTTTCGCTATAAACCGACTATTATGATTTTGCGTTATTCTATTTGATTAGACACGACTGCTAAAGATGAAATACATATTATATTATAATTATCAAGCGCTCTTCTTCTTTATTAAATCTTTTATTTATGTACCAAGCATTGGTCAACAAATAGTAATTGGTCAAACAAACTAAATAGTAAGCGCGTACAGTTATTGTTAAATCAATGTATATTTATATTTATAATTCAGCGAGAATTTATTTGTATAAATATATATATTACAACATAAGTCTGTTACACCGATATCCTATAGGTATATACCACAGAATGTATAAGCAAAAAGGTCTCTTCCAATGTAAACAAAAACTATACACAGCTAATAGTAATAATGTACATATAGGAGGTAGGTATAACATTTATATGGCGTTCAAATGAGAAGAACATTTTTGTGTGATAACTGTATTTACCGTGTAAGCTTTAATTTTTTATTTGAATTTAATATGCCTATGAATAATAGGTACAATACAGAACAGTATAAATAATAGTCAGTTCATCATGGCTTAAAAATGTAAACTACCCAAATGCATTTTCGCTAATTATTAAAGAAAATATTGGTTTTTGGGGGAAACGGTCAAAAGATCTTTTCTATAGTGAATTAAACGTTTAACAAAATTGTTCGGATGTAAATTTTTTGTCAAGTCGGAAATGTTTTAAGAAAATAGCGAAAAACCAATTTCAAAACTTCGGGACCTAACCGTTATACCTGTTCAACATAATATGACCTAGGATATTTTCTCTACTTATGCGAATACTTTATACTTAAAATGTAATATTTAAAAAAAAAAAATAAAAATCGTTCAAACCTGGTTGTCGATATATTCTTCTTTTGAAAATAATTCAATTCTTAAACATATAATAGCGCTTTGAACAGCCGAAATGGTACCGCCCTGGCAAATAATGGAGCTATAAAAATACAAAGGTAAATGGGTTTGTGTCAGTTTTACAATAGTGTACAACGGGACATAAATAATAATGAAATAAAAATACAAGTGTAATTATTATTACCCACTTGCCGTCTCGGTTTGAAAAGATGTATCACCCTGTATATTTTGTTATTGCCATTAGCCGTTGTCGGTTTTTGCTAAAATTAGACAATGTGTATTTTCCCTAGTCCCGTGAGCCGCCCGTACTGTTACTGTGTTATACTGGTTTGTTATCATCAGAATATCAGGTATACAATCTGTATTATATTAAATAGCCGCATAATATATATATATATTATAGAACACACACAAACGATACGGATGAATTAATACTGGCTGATTGTATATTGTATGAGAAGACCAACACAACGGCAGGTTCGATTACAGTCGCTCATACCGGCATATCGCTTTTACACGGCCGTCCACGTCAACGCATATTATATTGAAATTCCCTATTTGTTGTGTGTAATAACAAAATCGAAATATACATACATATTATTATTATTTTTCCAAACACGACACATTCAGTTGGACCGCGATTCGCGCCCCCGCACAATAATAATAATAATAATTGTTTGTTAACCGTATGACGTTATACATATTATACTACCTAGCCGGCTACTATTATCATCATCGTTCTACTTACTGCGAAAATACAACAGTTGCAAGGACGATTTCAATCTGAACAACAACAGCAGCAGAATATAAAATATTATTATTGTGACAATACCGTACAACAAAAAAGCCGTCGACGTTATGTCAAACGACCAGAATAATTACACGGCCCAAACCGCGGTAATGTATGGCGACGGCGGCACCTCGTTTTGCCAACAGGTAAAATAATATTAACTTTTATAATATATATAAACTTGTTGAAAATTAAAAAAAAAAAAAGGCCAGTACAGTGGGCATAGTGTCCCCACTGTACTGGCAAAAAAAAAAAAAAACAGCAAAACTATTTTAAAAATGTATGCTTATTAATGTATCATGTTATTACTAAGATTATACTAAATGATAAGATTTATTTACCTGAAATAATTACTGCGTGAGGCTGCTTACACGACACGTTGGGCGTGCAATTCTTCATTATCTACAACTAAAAAACGTCGGAAAACCTAAAATAAATATTAAAATATATTACACCTACTTATGAATACTAAAAATTAATAACGATTAATGTATACTATTTTATATGTTTAAAAATAATAAAGAGCAATTAAAAAAAAAAAAGGTTTAATTAAATTTACTTAATTTATGATTCATCTTAAGTCATTTGTTCTGCATAATGATTTTAGGTTATAGTTAATTTTAAGTTCCTATTAAATTGTAGAAATAAAAAAGCCAGTACAGTGGGGTCGGGGCATAGTGGGGACGGATAGTTCACAGGTCTACAGATTTTGTTATAACTGAAAGTGATAAAATCACTATTAAATAAACGCTTCGATGCAAATCTGTGGATAGTATGTTATAGTGGTTTAGAAGATACCGTGGGACCAGCAATAATGTACTTAAAATTTAATATTCAGTCTTGTGCAGGGTGGATACGATAAGGGTTGATCAGGGTCTGTCTATAAAAATGTACTGTCATAGTTACACCCATATATCGTAATTAACAACATAATGAAAATATTTTCTGAAACTGACTTACGGCCAAAGTGTAAATTTACCCTTTTTTTGGGGGTTTTTCCTTAATAAAAAAAATATTTGATTACAGATTTTTGAGAAAATTTTATATGTTATAGTTCCATTTTAGATCTACCTTTGGTCTAATTTTCACATTTATATCTCTAAAACTTTGCTCGAAAAAGTAAAATAAAGAAAAAAATTCTCTCCCTTCTAACGGAAAGGGCTTATGATATTTTTTCGGTTTGTT
The DNA here is from genome assembly GCF_023614345.1 of Adelges cooleyi. Taxonomy (NCBI): domain Eukaryota; kingdom Metazoa; phylum Arthropoda; class Insecta; order Hemiptera; family Adelgidae; genus Adelges; species Adelges cooleyi. Next base: position 1,700,500 of record NW_026096208.1, on the reverse strand, counting down.
AATGTTTATCGATAGTACTATGTTTGAAGAACACTTTGTATAAATTTGGAACATTTTCGACTATATTTAAAAAAGCTATAGAGCATCGTAATTTTAAGTTGAAAAATTTGTACATTTTTTTCAATTTTGATGGGGAAGGGGTGACTTTTTTTAATTTTTGGCCCGTTAAAGTGCCTTCCAGGTATGATTTCTGATCTATAGAGTTGCTACACGAAGAAATCGGTTCAGCGGTTCACAAGATATCGTGGGTCCAGACACAAAAATAAAAACACATCATTGTAAAAACAATACCATCTCAGCTGCGTATCGAAGCTAAAAAAATGTTTAGCCGTGACCGAGGGCAAAATATACAAGTGTAGAGATCAGTCCGGTCCCGCTGGCTAACCCAAACCGGACCGCAAAAGCCGGTCCGGTCCGGTCTAGTCGAAAAATGCCAAGGTCCGATCCTGTTAATTAAAGTTCATTTAATATGACATATTAAATGAGCCATTTCTTTTTTGTTTCGTGTTACTTAATTGTCTCATATTTCTTATGACTTAATCCGCACTCGTGTGTTCGTTCAACTCCGCCGTTACCTGGACCGACTACAGTGAACGCTTTAGGATCCGGATAGAGGTTTTAATACAATATGATATATACATAGATACTATTTATCCATTTCATCCAAGTTATTTACTTGGTCAAAGTTAACCAATCGCCAATTATGTATACATTTTTTTACTATGCAAACTTTATCTCTATGACTTGTTGTTTGTATTATGTATTTAAAGTGAATTTTTTTTTCAAACCTCCCCCTCTTATTCCTAAATACGCCCTCGGTATTGATGCACGGTCGAGAAGATAATATTGTTTTTACAGTTTGCATAATATGTTTTGTTTAAATATCAATTTAACGTAAGACACTTGTTTTCACTTAAAGTAGCAATTTTGTAGTTTTTCTCTTTTCAGGAAACTCTTCAGTTTGTACGATTTTACAGTAACGGACAATGTTAAAATTTTACAATGCAGTTTAAAATGTAGACACATACTTGGAATACAACAAAAGACAATTGTAGTATTTTTTTAAAAATTTTAATCCCAACATATTAGGTATATGTTGGGTTTTAAAAATAAATTGCAATCATGTTTAAAGCTTAAGTTAAACTTAAAAATGGTGTATATCTCATTATTAATAGTGAAATTATAGGCTAACTCTAAAACTTTGCCCGAAACTGATGAGAACGGCTATTGGAATTTACTATCGTTGTAGTGCGTAGGTCTCGTTGTTTTAAATTTGCATAATACAAATAGACATTCAACAGGCCATTTATAATAACAATTGTATGATTTAGATAATATGGTATTTGACTGATTACTAATTTAAAGGTATTTGTTTTGCAGCCGAGGACAAAGAAGAAATTGACATTAACGCCAGAGTTGAGACGATCGTCGTTAGCTGCGCCCGTAAAGACACAGTGTTGTTACAGGTTCGGTCGTTTATTCGAGTGCAGTGTTGCCAACGTTATTGTGTGTGTCGACTGCGTTAATAATTATTATCCGTTGTTGTTCTAGCGATTCCAGGCTGGTCAGTCTGAACGGGCTGGACGGCCTGAAAGACAGCACGCTGTCTCTGGACGAGAACGTGGAACTTATCAGCGACACGATAATGCTGGAGCGCAAGCACTTCCAGGATTATATCGACGGGTTGCGCGGTCAAGCTGTACAGCTGGAAGCTGACATCTACTCGAAGTCGGCGATGATAGATGACTTGCAACTGTACAACTGTGAAAAGCTCAACGTGATCGGATCGCTGGCGGCCATCTACGACGAGGCCGTGTGGAGGTGCGAATCAATGCAGCGGCTGTGCGAGGAGCACGGGCCTTCCGGCGGTACGGACGACCCGTATCGGTGCGCTCTGCTGGTGGACAGGGCCCTGGACACAGCGGCCGCGTTCAAGTCGGACCAACGGGAGATGCGTGGCCTTTTGGACGGCCTGACGGCAAGCGAAGGCGTGCCGGACGAGCTGGTCGGGGCCGTCGAAAAGCTCAGCCGCGGCCTGGACGAGTGCGTGGTGGCCGTGGAGAGCGCCACCGGCCAGGAGATGGCCAACGCCTTGCTCGAAGCCAACGACCTCGACCAGACCGTCAAGAACGTTATCCGGGAGATCGGCAATTTCCGACGGGACGCCACGCAACCGGACTATTGCACGGCCATTGAACTCATAGACAGGCTGGAAGCTTCGGCCCGAGACGGCGGATCCGTCGCCGCCGGCACGGTCGAGTTGTGGGTGTCGGTGAAAAACCTGTTCCAGAGGAACCAGTGTCTGGCGCACAAGGTCGCGTCGCTGAACATGCACAAGACGGGGTTGCAGTTGCAACTGGAGGAGATGACCGAGAACGCCGAGCAGCTGGAGCGGCAGACGCAGCTGGAACAGGAGGACGTGCAGAGGAAACTGGACATGCTCAACCGGACCGAGTCGATGATCGAACAGCACTGGGATGAGCTCAACACTAGCACGGACATGGTGATTAAGAACCAGCAGGCCCAGGAGATCGACCAGGAACTCGAAGACCTCCAGCTGGAGCTCGATAAGTAAGAACGCTGTAAAGACGTTGCTAGCGGTGTAGCCAAAAATTGCCTTTAACATGTTAATTCTTATTACCAACGCTTGTCTTGCGATACTTACTAATAAAAAATAGGGTTTAGTCGACAAAAAATACAATTTTCCACTATATTTAAGTCAATTAGTTTTTATAGATTTTAAGTAGATGACCACTCTATACAATCCTCTTGGCTACACCACTAAGATACTTGCTTACCTGTTAATACTATCTAAATTAAAACGTTTGTGCGTTTACAGCCTGGATCTAGAAAATCGGCACATGGAAACAGACTTGTACGACCTCAACGAAGAATTGTCCGACTACCAGTTAAAATGCGACAGGATGGAGAAAGAAATTAGACAACTGGAAAAGGCAAAAGTCAATAGTTTAGACGAATACGCTAAATCGTGGGGACACCATAACGCCAAACAAAAGATCAAGTACACTGGCAAACTCATTAAGGACATGGACTCTATTACACAGGTGAGATACCTATTATATCGCATTGTTGTACCTATGTAATTACCATGGCTGCAGGAGAACGAATCGGGTCTAAAACATTGTACTTGAGAGTTAATGATAAAATATGTTAATAAAGTGGGGATAGGATGGCGATGAGGAATAATCGAAAATTTCTGGATAAATAATAACAGATAAATGATAAGAGATAACTGATAACTGATAACATAATCAGTTGGTAACAGACTAAAAATAAACAAATACCAACCGAATGCGCGAAACGTTGTGCAGTTTTTTTTTTTACATTCATCGAACCGTCACACTAACTGTTGACATTTTTGTGGGCCTTTTTTTTTTTTATTATAAAATCTTTTTAATTTTTATATTTCATCACGCAGGAGATAAAATTGTTGGAGTTTGAGCTGGAAAAGTATGGAGAAGAAAATGTGGAGCACGCCAATGAGAGTACAGTGTTCGGCCGGACTCAGACCAAGTCTGAAAAGATACAAAGGACATTTGGAATCATAAACGTCAACAAACCGCATACCGTTTTCCGAGAAAACGTAGTTCGCAAAATACGGTACTAATCATATAATATTATCAAAGTAATCTTTTGTGTATGAAACGCATTGGAGCGAGTCAATGTACGGTTCATTTTGGCCACCAAAACGGTTCATGGTTATTTTTATTTTTCTAAACTGAAAAAAATGATTTTGACATGAATAACGCCGCCCCTTTTGTCAGTCCAAAATTTGCGTCGACGTTATTGATGACTTGAGCTGATAAGAGATTAGTGATAAGAAAACAGTGATAAGAAAACATTGATCGAGGATAGCTGATAAGGTTTAACTAACAGATTGATAACAGAGATTCGTTTAGAGGCTTGTTGGACTGTCTTTAAAGTTGGAAATGAATTCCAAGTTGGGGAAGAAACGGATTTCAAAAGAAATTTACCTGCCAAATTTACCTGACCTCGATTGAACACTTTGAAAAAACCTCGAATGCTCTTGTATAGTTTATTTAAGTGTCGGTCGGTTCAGAGTTGTGACCGTGTGATCCGTTTGAATAATACGATGACTCGCATCTTTGTTGTTGTTGTTGTTGCTTAAAAATGTTTTATTTTGTTTTTTCAATAACCGATTTTTGTTTCTGTTTACATTGTTTCAGGCTGTGAAGAAAATCACATACGCATTTATCGTTTAGTAAATTGTACGACTGATTTTTATTTTTATTTTACATAATCGATTTAGAAAGAAAAAACCTAACCTGTTGAATTAGATTAATTAACACTATTGTGTACAGTTCTTGGTGTATATATATATATTTTTTTTTTTATTTTTAAATTCTTGTTCGATGTATATTTATTTTTAATGTTTGTTTAGACAATTTGTTTTAGAAAATGTATCGTGCCCGGCACGTTTTTTTTTTTTTTTTATTATTATTATTGTATAACCAATTATGTTGTTTCGATCGGTATAATAAATAGGTAATTTTTTTAATTTTTGGTAAGCAATTTACCTCATATATATATACTTCTATCATAATTATAATTATTATTATTAATTATTGTGTACCACTAAGACCCGATGTCGAATTATTATTTGTATTAGCATTATGAGAATTTACAACTGGACTCCATATTATCACGAAAAACGTGAAAATGTTAATATTATTATTTTTATTTATGTAACAATTTTTATTATAACCCACGATCATTGCTGCTGCCATATATATTGTTATAATTCAATGATGTATTTGAACCGACAAATTAAATATAAATTATTTACGTGACTTGCTTGTTTTTATTTATTTTGCGTTTTCGGCGTTAAAAATATAATTTACACTTATTTAGTTTTCTACATATTGTCAAGTATATAACATAATATATATCTTATGGATCTTTTCGAAATTGATAAATACACATTTTAAAAATTCATATTTTTTTATATTACTTCATGTAGTAGTTTTGTGTGTAATTATTTATATTATCTAATAATTTCAGATTACATTTTTTACTTTTTATTATTGAACCGTTGTAAAAGTACCCTAAAATATATCCTAACAAAAAAATTCCATTACCGACAAATGGCAGCGTCAGGGGAATGTTTTTTAATAGATTTGAGTGGTATGTTGAATTTGATTGGCTCTCTTCGTGCTGCCATTTTATTTTTATCACCGACATTTCCCACGGAATAGAACTGTGGTAAGAATACAATAACTGATAACTTGGTGTACCTATTTTAGCCATGATTTTGGCCTCATTTAATGTGCGTTGAACAATCGTCTTAATAATTGATCTGTTAGTCCAAGCTGTAAACCACAACCTCGAATTGACTTGTAGGTAGAGTTTTGCAGTGTTTAAAACATGCAGAGACATGTGCGATAAGGAGGAGTGATAAGAGATAAGAACTGATGAGAGATAAGGAGGGGTGGTTCTTTTTTAAGTGTTGGCGTGTGCCACGAAGAAGAGGACATTTTTTTCCAGGTAATTGTTGTAACTCAATATAAATGTATAGACATTGAGTATATACAATATATACTCAATGATTATAGTCATTAAAAACATGAAAAGAGAAACCGTCCACTGATGACACTCTTATCAACTTCGTTTTTAACTAATTGATAGTGAGAAGGTCTCTGCACCACTTCCTTTTAAGTCTTTTTGGTGGGTTGTTGGGCATTGAGGGTAATGTAAGATTAAAGTTGCCAACTAGATAACATTTGCGATTTATAGAGTTGCTATCCGAAGGAATTGATCCAGTATTCAAAAAGTTGACATGTTGACCCTTACTCATTGCAATCTACAAACTTTCAACCATAAAAACGAAACTCCCCCCTAAATTTTAAGGAAAGAAAACTTTTTTTTTTTAATTAGCCAAAACTTAACTATTGCTATAATCTCGAATTCATATGCTTCTATTCACCAGTAGTTAGAACCACGTGTCTTAAAAAAATACTAAGTAATGCTTCATTTTAAGAAATATTCCATCTTGTAGTGTTATTTAAATAGATAATAAAGTATACAATTTCGACTGGCCAAAAAATGCTTGTTTTCACCGAGATGTACCCACTTTTCTTGTGCAGGCAAAAATAATCAAATTTTTTGAACCTGTCTAAAAATGATATTCATATTTATCAGATAATAACTGGATATTTATCACTGTAATTATTTTCTGAGAGTTTGTGGAAAAACGGGAGGAATTTAATTTAAAATTTTGAAAACATAAAAAAATTATAATTAGTATCGCTTTGTCCTAAATTTTGTTTTTTGTGATTTGATAATCAAACAAACCATATACTGTTACTTTTAATACGTCTATAGTGTTTAAAAAATGTACTTAAATAGCAACAATTGTGATAAAAAAATAAATTAGGATTAGAGTAAAGAAAATCGAAAGAATTTAAAATAATAGCATTATTCCAGTCACTAAGGTAAAAACTAATCACAAAAACAATTCCTTGTTGATAAAATCACTTTGTGAAAAAATGCATTAAATTGTTAATGTGATATTACCGCCGATAGTACATTTTATATATTAAAAAATATAAATAGGTATTGATAAAGAAACACTGTAAAGACAATGCACTTAAAATTAACCTATAAATATAACAAACCCAACGGCTAAATTTGTTGTGCCAGTTTACCATTCTAAATATTTTATAAGCCGTAATGAGAAATGTGGCAATTATCTTTTTCTTTTTAGATTATTAATATATGGCTACAAGACAAAATGTGACAGTTTGTTATTATTTCACCAGTGTCATCTGGTTAAGAATTAATATCAAGTAGAATGTTAAAACGCCTCAAATCGAAATGAAACCGTCTTGATTTATTAGCTTAAGTATAAAAAAAACTGTAGCAGTATTTTTTTTAACCGAAAAACCCAAGAAATGTATTACAGAAAGGTTGTTTGGGTTAAACGTCAATACATGTCTGGCCGGATACAAGGGCATTTGTTCCCTTAACTATTTTTTTTCATCTACCTATTAAATTATGATAAAGACAATTTTGATCTGATATACCATTACATAAAAAAAGAAAATGTAGATAATACATTTTATAATTTGCACGCCAGGAACTAAAAGCACTTTTTAGACCCTTAGAAAAAGTTGTATGCCTTTCCAGTCGTTATTTTGCTAAATTCGTTTCTTGTGACAACATTTTGCACATCGATAAAGAAAACAAAATGATAAACCGTTGTCAAGCAAACACCCGATATTAATACAAGTGTATCTTTGAGTATAATACAAAAACATGTTATTCTACTATTTTCAATAAATCAAAATACACAAGAAAATTGATTGATTCATTAAGGACAAGACACTAGTTTTGTCTTTCTAACACTAATCGCATTTTTGTAGCTTTTATAATAATTGGAGACACTTAAGTTGGTGTTATTTTACAATTTGATAAAACTACTACTACACATTTGCCTTTTCTATTCTTTTTTTCACAGCTCAGAATTTTAACAGAAGCGTAGTGCCATCACAAAAACAATTTTTTCACTCCACCCTTCCCCCCGTCCTAATTTTTAATGTTTAATAATTCCCAAAGTAATTAGCCAAAACTGGTTATCGACCGGAATACTATTCAGAAAATAATTCTCAGCATTAAAAGTAAATTGAATATGTACAAAAGTTACTGTTTAAGTTTTTTAAAGTTGATAGGCTTACGGAAAAAATAATACTAAAAAAAGGTTAATGTTTAGTATTTTTATAATATTATAAGATTTATAACCAAAAATGTTTTCAAAAAAAAAAATACTACAAAATTGCAATTATTCTAAAGCGTACTCATTCCATCTTTAACCATGACAAAAATATTCGGTTTGAGTTTAATAAAATTTTTTTTGTCAATTTTAAAAATACCCATTGCTGTTTCGTGTTCCACCCAATTTAAAAATATTTTAAACGGCCGAGATCATAAAAGATGGTGGATAATTTTCAACAAATTAGGGGTTCCGTTTTAGGTCAATACGAATCAATAAGTCATTAATGATAAGACCATAGGTTTATTAATTGTTTTAATAATTGTTAGAGAGTGAGGATTTTGTATAATTTCGCACATTGGCGCATGTGTTTCAAAAGTTCCACTGAATTCAAAAGTAAATAAAGATTTATATGTACGATTTTCTATGGAAGTATTTTTTTTTGAGTTCTCGCCTAAGCATTAACTCGAAAACACTATTTTTCTACTACAGAAAGACACTTGGGCTGTTCGATGTACTTTCCCGTATCCAATGTTTACATAAATTGAAATATACGAATCGTCAAATTCAGTCTTAAGAAATGTGTGGCCAACCCGACTTATTGACGATTTTCTAGAATGATAAAAAAAACAATTTACGTGAATTTGTTTTGCTTTTTTTTTTGTATACAATGTTATTTCAAGGTCATTGTAATTATTCCCCCTTCGATAAGAGGATTTTAGGGAGGGGTGGTTTTGCAATATCTTATAGGAACTTGTATAAATAATAAATTTAGACATTTATGTTAATCTATTTTTTGTTTTTTAGTAAAATAGAATTTGATTGCACTTTGAAGTTTATAATATAATTTAAAACACCCGTAGTCTTTTATCCTCGTAGGATTATTATTTATTTTATTGTTATAGTACATAAATAGTCGCGTTTGCATTAGTCGAAGTAATTGTTCGGACTTAAACGCCAAAACAGTTCACTAAACTGCCATAATCTACTATGCAAGTTCCATTCTAAACTCAATGGTCATCCGAACCAACTCGTTTACAACCTTCCTTCTAAGTAAACACAATTTTACGATACCGACCGTTGGGACCTAACCTAACCTAACACGAGTCGATGTTACCAACCGACAGTTATTAGCGTCGGTTCGTTTCTCACATCTGGTACACCATGTTTGTAATTGGTCCAGTATTTAAAAATTTACAGTGTATACGGATAAAAAAAAAGCCCACATCACAGTAAAGCCGCTCTGCATCGAAGCTAAAACATTTTTCTGGGTTTTTATGTAGAATGCTTCAAAAGTGGTCGAATTATATGTTTTTGGGGTCGGTGATTACGAATTTATTATTAGTTTTCAATTTCACTCAGCCAAAAAAAAACAAAAATTAAATTTGTGAAAGCTAAAAGTCAAAAGTGGTATTTAAGCCCAAAACTTAACAGTATCATTCTGCATAGATCTACATAAAATTGTTTTAATGATTTGATAAAAATTTTTTTTAAGATTTCAGGTGTTTTTGTTATAATATACGCAATCCGCGAAAACACAGCTTTCCGGCAATTAAAAAAAAACTGTAGTGCCCAATTTGCAGGTACTTTTATAAATTAAAGTGATAAAATTGAATAAAATCACTTTGAAATAAACGCTTTAATGCTTATTTGTAAATACAGCACCTCAATTTAATACTTTCAAACTTTGCAGGTTTATACTGTGCTTGGTTTGGACTGTACTGGCTTGAAAATACTAACTACCGATTTGCGTCGAAGCGTTTTTTCGAATGTGATTTTATCACTTTTAGATTTAAAAATTCCTGTAAACCTATGACCTACCCCATTATGCACCGAACCCACTGTACTGGTTTTTTGTAACATAACAATATTAGCTCACGTTTGTTTGTAATTATACGTTTTATTTCTCCAAAACCACATTTGACGATTTTAGTAGGCTGATAAAAACTCAATAATTTCGGATTACCTCATTCCATTAGTGACAAAATTCGACAAGTAGGAAGGTCAATTTATATGTTTTTGGGGTCGGTGATTACTAATTTTAATATCAGTTCTACATTTTAATCAGCCAGAAAGAAATAAAGTAAAAAAAAAATAAATTGAATTTGTGTACACTTAAAGTCAAAAGTGGTACGTGAGCACAAATCTAGTATCATTCTGCATAAATATACATAAAATTGTTTTAATGATTTGATACATTTTTTTTTTTAAAGATATTAGGTGTTTTTATAAATACGCAATCTGCGAAAACACAGTTTTCCAGCAACTAAAATAAAACTGTAGCGCCGAACTTGCTTTCCGTTTAATATGTTATGAATACATATGAGTTCTAACTTGTGACAAATTTTCAACTTACATGTCTTAAAAGTACGGCTAAAAAACTAAAAAAACAAAAATAATATGAAACCCCCCTAGGGGGCGGGAAATGAGTATAATTTAAATTTGATACAACTGACGTGTGCGGGCATACCAAATAAACATTCCTTATAAATTTCAACTCGATCCGACTCTTTTTCTTGAAATTATAGCCAGTAAAATTTAAAAACTCGTACAGTTTTTTTTGTTTTTTCAAATATCGACTGTACAGAAGTAAACTTTTTCCACTTTTACCCCCCCCCCCCTCCCCCGACTTCAAAGTACTAACTAGATGAAATTTGTGATTTATAGAGTTGATACTTGAAGGAATTGGTCGAGTATTAAAAAAGTTACAGTGTATACCGATAAAAAAAAACACATCAGATTAAAACCCATACCTTCGCCGCTCTGCATCGAAGCTAAAAACTATATATAGTCGTATGTGAACATTATATTAAATGTTATTTATAATGCATTAAAAACTTCAAAGAACCTACTGATAACGCGGTCAAATGGATAACGACACTAGACATCCAACTATCTTGTTTATTATTTGATTTATATTTATTTTTTATTGCGCATAAGTAACTAAAAATAGTAATAATTTAATTGAATATATATATATATATTTATTAAGAAATAAAATTGATAGTAACCTATAACAATAATATGTAAAAAAAACCATTAGTCCATATAGAAGTTGGCCTTCGGGCGAATGGTGGCGCTATTTCCGATTTAATAGCCACGATATCGACTTCCACGGTTTTTTGATGATGAAAGCTAGCGATACTTGAGCGGGTGCCTCCAAAGTCAAAAGTGGTACTTGAGCACAAACCTAGTATCATTCTGCATATATCCATAAAATTGTTTTAATGATTTGATACATTTTTTTTTTTAAAGATATTAGGTGTTTTTATAAATACGCAATCTGCGAAAACACAGTTTTCCAGCAATTAAAATAAAACTGTAGTGCCGAACTTGCTTTTCGTTTAATATGTTATGAATACATATGAGTTCTAACTACTGACAAATTATCAACTTACATGTCTTAAAATTACGGCTAAAAAACTAAAAAAACAAAAAAAATATGAAACCCCTCTAAGGGGGTGGGAAATGAGTTTAATTTCAATTTGATACAACTGACGTGTGCGGGCATACCAAATAAACCTTTGCCAATAAATTTCAACTCGATCCGACTCTTTTTCTCAAAATTATAGCCAGTAAAAGTTCTAACTTAAAAACTCGTACGGTTTTGTTTTTCCAAATTTCGTCTGAGAAGAAGTAAACGGTTTCAACTTTTACTCCCCAAAGTACCAACTAGATAAAATTTGTGATTAATAGAGTTGCTACTCGAAGAAATTGGTCTAGTATTAAAAAAGTTACAGTGTATACAGATAAAAAAAAGCCCACATAAGAGTATAACCAATACCTTCTCGCTTTGCATCCATGCTAAAAATGTAGTATTATTAAATAGTCTTTTTCTATTAATCTTATAATTTTACCATTTAACACTGTCCTCATTTCAATTGAAATAAGAATTAAAGCAGTCTCTTATAATGAATGCTTCGTTTGGTTGCATTTCCCCTGATTATGAGCAAATTTTGTATGCCCAAAATTGTATGAAAGTTTTATAACTCGCCTAGATGCCACAAATTATTATCGTCTCCTCTTAAAAAAATATGTATACAAACTGTTTATCAAGATTGTCTGGACAAATTTTTAGTTTTTGATAGCGTATTCCAAATGTCTTTGTTAGAATTCCAAAAACGCGTCTGATTTTGCTGTGTCTATAGTTGTGTGCTTTATTTAACACATTTTGATTGAGATCCAGGGTAAAAAAGGATTAAATGTTTTTGTAATGGGAAACCTTCATTCATCAGTGACAATTGCATAAAGAACTTTTTGTCCAGTAAAAAAAGTTTTACCAATTTTAAAAATGCCTATTGCTTTGTGTTCCGTTCAATTTTAAAATATTTAAATTGGCGGAGACTATGAAGATAGTGGAAAATTGTATACAAATTAGAGATCTTGTTTTAGGCCAATCAAACCAATAAGTCATTAATGATATGATAAGACCAGGAGATAGGTGTATAAAATATTTTAATTGTTAAAGAGGGATGATTTCTTATAATTTCGCACACTGGCACGTGTGTTTCAAAAGTAAACAAATATTTTAAAACATGATTTTCTATGCAGGTATTATTTATCGAATTCTCACCTAAGAGTCAACTTGAAAACACAATTTTCTTATCTGAATTATAAATTACCTTAAAACCTATATGTTATTACTTGTTATAGTTTTACATATTAGTATTTTTATACAATTTACGAATCGAAAAATTCAAGGTCTTAAGAAATTCATGGCCAACCCGACTTTTGACGATTTTCTAGAATAATAATAAAAAACGACCTATGTCGATCATTTTTATATTTTTTCGTAATGCAATGTTATTTTAAGGTCCTTGTAATTCTTCCACCTTTGGTAAGAGGATTTAGGGAAGGGGTGATTTTAAAATCTCTTATAATAACCTCTATAATGAATATAATAGATGTGCATAAGTTGTTATTTTTTGTTTTTGAGTGAAATAGAATTTGATTGAACTTTGAAGTTTATAATATCATTTCATAGGGCCATAACCTTTAATTAAAATGAATAAAGTAACGTGAAATAATAAGTAATGGCTTTGGATTAATTAGGTCGCGAAGATGGCAGTAAGTCAACTGACTGGGCATCGGTGTCCTGGCATTGTCCCGTGTGTCTGTTGTCTCCCTTTTTTATAATGGCTTACATGCTAATCCGGGTAAACTGCTAATAATACATAATTTTGGAGGCGAGTGGTAACGCGCGGCTAAATGTGACGGTAACAAATGTATCTTATATTCGTCTTCCAGCCTCCAAATACCATAAATATATTCATGAAGCACTGCCTTTATCTTAAGGGAAAAATAAACCTTCTTTGAATAGAAAGTGGTAAATTGTTTTAAAGGCGCCTATAGCACGACCGATGGAAAAGAAAAAAACACGTACATATCATGATAAATTTCATTTAGTGTCGTATTTACAGGGGTTGATCAGGGTTATATACCATCAACAAGAGTCATATTTTTTTATAAAATAATTTAAAAATCTATTTGTTAAACAGAAAACACTTCTTGTATTCAAAGAAGCTTCGGATAGAATTTTTTTTTCTCGATACATTTTTTTCAAGAAAAAAAATCATGGTTCACCTTTTTTGGCCCCCGTGTTTTTGACTTTCTAAAAACCGATAATCCCGTTTTAAATACGACAATAGTGTTACATGAATTTAAAACACAATAACAAACGAGAATATTTTTTTTATTTTACAGGTACCTTGTCTATAAATTTCGAAAAAATACTATCGAATTCATCGAGGCCTCGCACAAAAATTGCACACCAGTTGTATACATAATTCTTTCTATGAAAAACACCATCGCGTATGCTAAAAAATTGTGCGCTATTTTATCAAAACATTTTACTCCCGTTAGCTTTCAATACCTACGGACGTTGTGTTTTGTATAGTGTTCATAAATCATATTAACACGTATAATATAATGGTGTTTGTACTTTATTTTTATGTACTCATTGTTTTAAGGTCAACTCCGGGTACGTAATATATTTTATTTGCATCTACGTAAATAATTGCCTTCTTATAATTGAAGCATATAATCTTAAGCGATATATTCTGAACCCAATTATGGCAATTATCGCAATCTGCTGTATTTGCTGTATTTTCTCACTAAAAGATTAGAAGGCCTATTAAGATTTACTAATCCTTTCACAGCGGACGGCCAATTCGCCGTCCGCGCGAGCGCATGAAGGTTAAATCAAACCGCTGGACGTTAATTCTTACTGTAAATAAATAATACAAATTCATTTGTAAAATTAATTTTATATTTTAGCATACTCTAATCCTACCGAGAATCCATCTTCTTCGGAAAATCCGGCCGGTGACGAGCAAATTGATCACACTCATTTCTTGACCGACGAATGTCTTCGTTTCGATCGCAATACGTTTTTAAAAGAAGAGTATGTATTATGAAATTTTATAAGATTCCATTAGATGTAAAGGCCGGGTGATTTTTAATTATAAAGAATATTACATTTTATTCAGTATTAACCACTTAACCCGTGTAATAACCTGTACAATATATGTATAATAACAGTGTTGCCTACTAAAACATGCCCTTAAAAATAAAAAAATTACTAGTAAATAAAAATGATTTTTATAAACAAAACATACTAATTATAAAATATAAAATTATCACATACAAAAAAATAAAGCAATAAATATAAAAAAGTTTTTCAGCCGAGTCTGCAACCACGAAAGAGCATTCTCGTTTCTAGTTGAAATATCGAATAAATTCAGAGTATATAAACAACCTAGTATCTAAGGTTGCTAATATCGAGTTTCTGGCTAATATTTTAGTGTTTTAATAATATCTGGCCCAAAACAAATCATCGGAAATTAACCTGTTAAATTACAATTGAATTGTTTTTCAGCTGTAATTTGATCGTTGTGAATACAACATATCTCTCCCCCCAATCTATTACCACTATCTCCCAGCCCTATATTCCACCCCTATCTCCCAGCCCTATCACTCACCCCTATCTCCCACACCTATCTCCTACCCCCTATCTCCTACCCCTATCATCCTTCCTATCTCCGTGTGGTAACACTTTTTTGATAACACTAAGTAAATAACACATTTTTCGGTATGTGCCAGAGTTAAGACATGAAAATTTCAAAAAATATTAGGGACAATACAAGATTGAAATAAATAATACAGACATACAAATGATGAACAATTAACATAAATATATCTTAGATTTTACTATTTCCTACCATCTCTATTTACTGCCTCATACTGTTTAAGAACTATGGGAGAATTTGAATAATTTGTTTTCTTACTGCAATTTATTCTTATCTAAAGTCTACATTATATTTCAATGTAAATGATACTATGTTTTCTATATTTTCTCCTATACCATTTTCAGTTTAAAGCTTTATATCATAAAACCGTCTACAACATGCACTTTTTAAAAATCATTGGAAGTTTCTTTTTAAAATTTGATTAACTATCTTTAATCTACAGCTAGTGATCAATGTGTATATGACATTATATAGAAAGGCTGCTTACGGCTTCAACAATATCACTAAACTTATTTAAAATGTTTTTATCAGTATCGTTAACACAATTAATTATTCTAATTTTCTTTAATTATTACATTTTAGTAGACCTAAAATTGTAGTGCAGTCAAAATCCACTATAGAAAAAGCATAATCTTATAACAACATTTAAGTTTACAAGTATCAATAGAATGAATAATTACTTTAGAATGTATAGACATAAATTTCGTCACTTATTGTTTATTAACGACAGATTCTTTTTTTTTTTTTGAAAAATTCTTTTTTGATGGTATGTGTTAAGGTGGAGGGTTCAAAAATAATATGACCTTATCCGGCCTTAAAGATCAAAATATTAAAGCGTTTGACTCTGAATCCAAAAACTGGTTCTACTATTAAATATTAAATATGGACTGTATAGGTAATTTTGCTCATTAAAATAAAAAATAAAAACATTTGTTGTATGTAATTCTATAAAATTACTTCTCTATTGAATATAATAACTTATATAATAATCTTACTTTCTGGCCAGAGTACTAAGGATTATTGAAATACTTAAAACTAACATATAATAATAGGTGATAACAATACCGACAATAATTTGATTTCCACTGTTGTTAACTGCCACTATGATGGCCCGAAATTCTTGTGTGAAAGAAGACGGTCCCCGTTATGGCGCGCAGAACATGAGCTCAACTGGATATGAAACTTTCGGCGCGGCTCCTATGACTGCGACCGGTAATACGACGATAAACTATTTTATCTTTTTAGATAAAATTTTACAATTAAATAAAAAGCAGAAATACAAAACAAAACGCCTCGACAGCCGAACACAAGATAAAAAACGCCTCTGGTACGTCGAGGCGCGCGTAATTTGATTTGAATCCTATTTGCTGCACAAACAAACAATATCACTAAACTTATTTAAATTTTTTTTAGCTATCTCTGAAACACTCCCTTTAATATGAATACAAAATGTATGTAATTTATAAATGTATTAAGTATGTATATAAAAAACACAAGCAGTTTATAACTAAACTTATTTTTGGAATTTCTCTGTATTATTTTTAAAGATTTAACATTATACATAAATTATTATTCATCTGTAGTATTCATAAGTATATTCCTAATATATTTTAATATTTATTTTAGGTTTTCGGATGTTGTTTTAGTTGTAGATAATGAACGGTTTCCCGCCCATCGTGATCTGTTAGCCGCAAGCAGTAGTTATTTCAGGTAATAATATCTTTAAGCATATTATTCTCTTTCTTGATTGATTGGTAAATTGTTCTAATGGTAAAATTTGTTTTTACTTTTTTACTATTTTTAGAAAAGAATATTTTTTGATTTTTACGGTTAGGTTAGGCTCACTAATTTCCTAATCAACCAACCTAAATGTTTTTGAAAAAACAGCAACATCGATTGCCTAAAGATTTTTTACCGTTTTGTAATATATAAGTTTTAGTTTACTTGCTTGATATAAATTGATACTACGAACCATTATCACTTATACATATTTATGACAACATTAATATATTTTTGTACAACAAGTAAACAAGTGATTTATTAATAAGCAAACTGATTGCATGACTTATTACATAGCTGTTCATTATAATCTGACATACTCAAACAAAACGAAAGTAAATTGAGTAGCCCATACAGTGTGCCTTACTGGTTGTAGCACATACAATGCATTTTTTTATGCTAATATTCGATACCTTTTTTAGTGGATTACTGTGTAACGGTCATATAGAAACTTATCAAAAGGAGGTGCCAATAGAGGCAGGATCACCAACATCAATTAAAGAACTTCTTAAATATATTTATTTCGGTAAAATGAATTTAAGTGTTCTAGAGGTAACTTGTAATGTATATATTTAGAATATAAACATATTTTATAGAAAAGGATTTGTCGAACATATATATATTATGTATTTTTTATGTATTAGGGTAACGTTATTTTGGAGTTATTAATTCTCTCGAATATATGGCGTTTTACAAACTTACAATTTTCACTGTCCGAGTACTTTGTAATAACATCAATGTTGACAGTGTGAGTGCGTTGTTTGTTGTGGCATTTTACTATCAAATCGAAGAACTCAAAGTCGCATCAATCAATTTTATCGACGCACACGCTTTGGACGTATTGCAGTCTGAAGATTCTCAATCTTTGTCGGCCGTAATTAAATTTTATAGCAAAAAATCAGCATTGCTCTTGTTAGCTGACTAGTTGTGACAGAAATATTAATTTTTAGGAAGCATTAATTATAATTCTCAGTCGTCCCAAGGCGTGTGCTAACGAATTGGATATATTCCGTGCGGTTTATCAGTGGATCAAAAAAAACCAAGACCACCTTCGTCCTAACGATAAAATCGACATTTTATCGGCCGTCAGATATCAGCTTATGGACGAAAAAGAACTGTCTGAAGTTAGGCGATCAGAGATGATTTGTTCGGATAGAAATATTTTAGATGTCATAAAGAAGTCCCTCACACAAGTATTAAATGATCGAGGACGATTAGGTATGCTCAATGGCAATATAATATGTTAGGCAAACTATGTTGGTAACTACTACTTTATTCTTTAGTACCAAATGTGAATTTCGCTCAAGAAGATTCGATAGAGCTTACTCAAACTGACGGCGGTACCATGATCATGTTGAATCATCCAATGAATATAAACTATATCGAAATGGAATTATGTTATTGGTGTGTTTTTTATTTAATAATATTCTAATCAAAGATTTAGTATAATATTATTTGAATACCAATAAGGTTAAAATTTATTTTTTCATGATTTATTTTAATAGTTGTTAATTTAATTTATTCACGAATAAAAAAAATTGTAAACGCACCGACTTATAATAATTTTTTTAAACTATTTTGCAAAACAATTATTTAAATACTGGATTTTTCCTTTTTTGCCATCCGTATTTATAAAAAGAAATACAACCATTTATTTGATCGACTTATTTAATTCTTTAGGATTGACTCCTATTACATTGAAGTATCAATAGATAAGTTTAGGTGGTTTCGTGTGATTGATCATTCAAATTACGATTGTTGGTCAATTCAACGTTTGTGGATTAACCGAATATATGTTAGATACATCCGTATTGTTGGCACCAAAAAATCCCGTAATAAGGCTTTTACTTTTAACATTTTAAAAGTCATGTACAATACGGACAAATTGCACTTGGTGGAAAACAAAACGGATTAGTTGGTAAGGATAACACGAAAATAACTCGTTCTTTGAATAATTAAAAAAACCTATATATCTAATTGACTGATTTTAATCTATTAGCTCCAAAGTACAATGTTGCTTTAACATCTATGGGTGCGGCTGTAACCAAAGGAACTCCAAATTGGATTATCTACAGAATGGAGAATTCGCTCGAAAAGATTGAAAACAACATTTTGTATGATAACAATAAAAACTGGTTTTTTGATCGTGGATATACATATCACGAGGTAAATTGGGGGGTATATAGAGGTTCGACTCGCCCAACCGTATTTGCTAAGTTCAATGAGGTAATCGTTTACAGAATATTCACTTTTTACTTCGGTATCGATTTTTTAATTATAATACTTTTTGTGCCTAAAATATATTTAAAAATAATTTTAGGTCAACTGTAGCAGTACGATTAAGATTATATTAGTATTGTCATTATTTATAGGATGCTGCTTTGGACCTTCAATTACTTTACCTACGGTTACACTGTTCAGGTTTCAGTCAATCATGAAGATTGGGACTTGATAGTAGATAAATCCAATAAATCGTACCGAAATTGGCAGTTGTTGCAATTTGAACAAAGGCTGGTAGTGTATATACGTATTACTGGCGTTCACAGTTCACATCCTAACAATGTAAAATAATTGATCTAAGAATGTTTTTTAGACATTGTTAAAAAACTTTTTTTTTTGTAGACTTTTAATTTAAAATATTTGGAGGCACCCGCTCAAGTATCGCTAGCTTTCATCATCAAAAAACCGTGGAAGTCGATATCGTGGCTATTAAATCGGAAATAGCGCCACCATTCGCCCGAAGGCCAACTTCTACATGGACTAATGGTTTTTTTACATATTATTGTTATAGGTTACTATCAATTTTATTGCTTAATAAATATATATATTCAATTAAATTATTACTATTTTTTGTTACTTATGCACAAAAAAATATATCTAAATCAAATAATAAACAAGATAGTTCTAGTGTCGTTATCCATTTGACCGCGTTATCAGTAGGTTCTTTGAAGTTTTTAATGCATTATAAATAACATTTAATATAATGTTCACATACGACTATATATAGTTTTTAGCTTCGATGCAGAGCGGCGAAAGTATTGGTTTTAATCTGATGTGTGTTTTTTTTTTATCGGTATACACTGTAACTTTTTTAATACTCGACCAATTCCTTCAAGTATCAACTCTATAAATCACAAATTTCATCTAGTTAGTACTTTGAAGTCAGGGGAGGGGGAGGGGGGGTAAAAGTGGAAAAAGTTTACTTCTGTACAGTCGATATTTGAAAAAACAAAAAAAACTGTACGAGTTTTTAAATTTTACTGGCTATAATTTCAAGAAAAAGAGTCGGATCGAGTTGAAATTTATAAGGAATGTTTATTTGGTATGCCCGCACACGTCAGTTGTATCAAATTTAAATTTACTCATTTCCCGCCCCCTAGGGGGGTTTCATATTATTTTTGTTTTTTTAGTTTTTTAGACTTTTAAGACATGTAAGTTGAAAATTTGTCACAAGTTAGAACTCATATGTATTCATAACATATTAAACGGAAAGCAAGTTCGGCGCTACAGTTTTATTTTAGTTGCTGGAAAACTGTGTTTTCGCAGATTGCGTATTTATAAAAACACCTAATATCTTTAAAAAAAAAAATGTATCAAATCATTAAAACAATTTTATGTATATTTATGCAGAATGATACTAGATTTGTGCTCACGTACCACTTTTGACTTTAAGTGTACACAAATTCAATTTATTTTTTTTACTTAATTTCTTTCTGGCTGATTAAAATGTAGAACTGATATTAAAATTAGTAATCACCGACCCCAAAAACATATAAATTGACCTTCCTACTTGTTGAATTTTGTCACTAATGGAATGAGGTAATCCGAAATTATTGAGTTTTTATCAGCCTACTAAAATCGTCAAATGTGGTTTTGGAGAAATAAAACGTATAATTACAGACAAACGTGAGCTAATATTGTTATGTTATAAAAAACCAGTACAGTGGGTTCGGTGCATAATGGGGTAGGTCATAGGTTTACAGGAATTTTTAAATCTAAAAGTGATAAAATCACATTCGAAAAAACGCTTCGACGCAAATCGGTAGTTAGTATTTTCAAGCCAGTACAGTCCAAACCAAGCACAGTATAAACCTGCAAAGTTTGAAAGTATTCAATTGAGGTGCTGTATTTACAAATAAGCATTAAAGCGTTTATTTCAAAGTAATTTTATCACTTTAATTTATAAAAGTTCCTGTAAACCTGTGACCTCCCGTCTCCACTATGCCCCGACTCCGCTGTACTGGTTTTTTTCTATACATTTATAAAACCAAATTCGAAAACTGACAATTGCCCTACATTTTTATAGTTGTCTTTGTAGAAACATGATAAAGCCTGGAGAAACAGGTCGCAGCCCACGTTTATTCACCAACTCGATAAAGTTTTCTTTTTTTAAAGTAACAAAAATAAAAGTATCCCGTCAACCAATGAACATATCATTAATCTGACCGTTAACACTACCTGATTATTGATTATTTTTAATGTAGTTTAAACCAAATACACTCAAAGCATAAACCAGCACAGCAAGTAAGTACCAAAGTCAAGTCCAGTATCCACACTACCGCAGTGACCGCTAAATTAGCACAATCTACCATACTTAATCAAGAATTTTTTTTTACATTTAAATAATAATAATAAAAACTTTGAACGCCTTTCCAAATGCTTGGGTATTAACCTTACGGTGAAAAGTACAAACAACACATTATTAAAATATAGGTCACCTCAGTAAAACTTTGCATCTAAATCGTTTTGTTATTCATTCCAAGTTTTTCTTAAAAAAATAAATAAATAGAAATATACCTTCTAGCAAAAATACTAGCGTTAAAAACATATTTGATGTCTCTGTAAAATGTGTTTTGTATTGCCACGCAATTTATAACAATGATTCAGTCGATATGAACATTTGTAGGGCGCAGTTATATACTTGTGAAAAATAGTACGTTTCATACTAAAATAAATTAATATCAATTGTTTATAATATACCCACCTGTTTTTTTTTTTTTTGTAAAGTTATTAAGTATATGTTAAAAAATGTTTTTGTTCCAAGTCTGGGTTATTGCACTATGCTGTCTTGACCGTTGTCAAACGTCGATTACATTGGAAACCTACCTTGAGGGACCAAACCAATTTGGGTTGGGACTCGAGTTGGGCCGAGTTGATTGAATGTGATAAATTCACTTTTTAAATAATTAATTAAAACTTTAAACTGGTACTTGAGAACTCAAAACTTACTGGAGCCACTCTAAATAGTATCCATAAAAATATTGGAATGATTTGAACATTTTTTTTTTTTAAGATTTAACATGCTATGTATACATAAGTGTTCTAACTCCAGACAAATTTTGAACTAAAAGTCCCTAAAAACCCAAAAAACAACTTGCAACCCACCGCAAAGGGGTGGGAAATGGGTCTTACTAAATTTAAATCTCAAATAAATATTCCTCTCTAGAAATTTCAACCATTTTCCTCGAAATTATAGCCAGTAAATGTTGAAACTTATATACTAAGTATGGTACTTTTTTTAAATTTTAACTGTAAAGAAGTGAACTTTTCCAATTTTTACTCCATTAAAGTTGCCAACTAGATAACATTTGCGATTTATAGAGTTGCTATCCGAAGGAATTGATCCAGTATTCAAAAAGTTGACATGTTGACCCTTACTCATTGCAATCTACAAACTTTCAACCATAAAAACGAAACTCCCCCTAAATTTTAAGGAAAGAAAACTTTTTTTTTTTAATTAGCCAAAACTTAACTATTGCTATAATCTCGAATTCATATGCTTCTATTCACCAGTAGTTAGAACCACGTGTCTTAAAAAAATACTAAGTAATGCTTCATTTTAAGAAATATTCCATCTTGTAGTGTTATTTAAATAGATAATAAAGTATACAATTTCGACTGGCCAAAAAATGCTTGTTTTCACCGAGATGTACCCACTTTTCTTGTGCAGGCAAAAATAATCAAATTTTTTGAACCTGTCTAAAAATGATATTCATATTTATCAGATAATAACTGGATATTTATCACTGTAATTATTTTCTGAGAGTTTGTGGAAAAACGGGAGGAATTTAATTTAAAATTTTGAAAACATAAAAAAATTATAATTAGTATCGCTTTGTCCTAAATTTTGTTTTTGTGATTTGATAATCAAACAAACCATATACTGTTACTTTTAATACGTCTATAGTGTTTAAAAAATGTACTTAAATAGCAACAATTGTGATAAAAAAATAAATTAGGATTAGAGTAAAGAAAATCGAAAGAATTAAAATAATAGCATTATTCCAGTCACTAAGGTAAAAACTAATCACAAAAACAATTCCTTGTTGATAAAATCACTTTGTGAAAAAATGCATTAAATTGTTAATGTGATATTACCGCCGATAGTACATTTTATATATTAAAAAATATAAATAGGTATTGATAAAGAAACACTGTAAAGACAATGCACTTAAAATTAACCTATAAATATAACAAACCCAACGGCTAAATTTGTTGTGCCAGTTTACCATTCTAAATATTTTATAAGCCGTAATGAGAAATGTGGCAATTATCTTTTTCTTTTTAGATTATTAATATATGGCTACAAGACAAAATGTGACAGTTTGTTATTATTTCACCAGTGTCATCTGGTTAAGAATTAATATCAAGTAGAATGTTAAAACGCCTCAAATCGAAATGAAACCGTCTTGATTTATTAGCTTAAGTATAAAAAAAACTGTAGCAGTATTTTTTTTAACCGAAAAACCCAAGAAATGTATTACAGAAAGGTTGTTTGGGTTAAACGTCAATACATGTCTGGCCGGATACAAGGGCATTTGTTCCCTTAACTATTTTTTTTCATCTACCTATTAAATTATGATAAAGACAATTTTGATCTGATATACCATTACATAAAAAAAAAAATGTAGATAATACATTTTATAATTTGCACGCCAGGAACTAAAAGCACTTTTTAGACCCTTAGAAAAAGTTGTATGCCTTTCCAGTCGTTATTTTGCTAAATTCGTTTCTTGTGACAACATTTTGCACATCGATAAAGAAAACAAAATGATAAACCGTTGTCAAGCAAACACCCGATATTAATACAAGTGTATCTTTGAGTATAATACAAAAACATGTTATTCTACTATTTTCAATAAATCAAAATACACAAGAAAATTGATTGATTCATTAAGGACAAGACACTAGTTTTGTCTTAAACTAATCGCATTTTTGTAGCTTTTATAATAATGGAGACACTCAAGTTGGTGTTATTTTACAATTTGATAAAACTACTACTATACATTTGCCTTTTCTATTCTTTTTTCACAGCTCAGAATTTTAACAGAAGCCCACATCACAGTAAAGCCGCTCTGCATCGAAGCTAAAAATTATATATAGTCGTATGTCAACATTACATTAAATGCTATTTATATTTATAATGCATTACAAAACTCAAAGAGCCTACTGATAACGCGGTCAAATGGATAACGACACTAGAACTATCTTGTTTATTATTTGATTTAGATATATTTTTTTGTGCATAAGTAACAAAAAATAGTAATAATTTAATTGAATATATATATTTATTAAGCAATAAAATTGATAGTAACCTATAATAATAATATGTAAAAAAAAACCATTAATCCATATAGAAGTTGGCCTTCGGGCGAATGGTGGTGCTATTTCCGATTTAATAGCCACGATATCGACTTCCACGGTTTTTTGATGATGAAAGCTAGCGATACTTGAGCGGGTGCCTCCAAATATTTTAAATTAAAAGTCTACAAAAAAAAAAAGTTTTTTTAACAATGTCTAAAAAACATTCTTAGATCAATTATTTTACATTGTTAGGATGTGAACTGTGAACGCCAGTAATACGTATATACACTACCAGCCTTTGTTCAAATTGCAACAACTGCCACGATCGGCACGGTTTATTGGATTTATCTATTATCAAGTCCCAATCTTCATGATTGACTGAAACCTGAACAGTGTAACCGTAGGTATCGTTATTGTCATTCCAAAGCAGCATCCTATAAATAATGACAATACTAATATAATCTTAATCGTATTGCCACAGTTGACCTAAAATTATTTTTAAACATATTTCAGGCACAAAAAGTATTATAATTAAAAAATAGATACCAAAGTAAGAAGTGAATATTCTGTAAACGATTACCTCATTGAACTTAGCAAATACGGTTGGGCGAGTTGAACCTCTATATACCCCGAATTCACCTCGTGATATGTATATCCACGATCAAAAAACCAGTTTTTATTGTTGTCATACAAAATGTTGTTTTTAATCTTATCGAGCGAATTCTCCATTTCGTAGATAATCCAATTTGGAGTTCCTTTGGTTACAGCCGCATCCATAGATGTTAAAGCAACATTGTACTTTGGAGCTAATAGATTAAAATCAGTCAATTAGATATATGAGTTTTTTTTTAAATTATTCAAAGAACGAGTTATTTCCGTGTTGTCCTTACCAACTAATCCGTTTTTGATTTCCACCAAGTGCAATTTGTCCGTATTGTACATGACTTTAAAATGTTAAAAGTAAAAGCCTTATTACGGGATTTTTTGGTGCCAACAATACGGATGTATCTAACATATATTCGGTTAATCCACAAACGTTGAATTGACCAACAATCGTAATTTGAATGATCAATCACACGTAACCACCTAAACTTATCTATTGATACTTCAATGTAATAGGAGTGAATCCTAAAGAATTAAATAAGTCGATCAAATAAATGGTTGTATTTCTTTTTATAAATACGGATGGCAAAAAAGGAAAAATCATGTATTTAAATAATTGTTTTGCAAAATAGTTTAAAAAATTATTATAAGTCGGTGCGTTTACAATTTTTTTTTATTCGTGAATAAATTAAATTAACAACTATTAAAATAAATCATGAAAAAAATAAATTTTAACCTTATTGGTATTCAAATAATACTATACTAAATCTTTGATTAGGATGTTATTAAATAAAAACACACCAATAACATAATTCCATTTCGATATAGTTTATATTCATTGGATGATTCAACATGATCATGGTACCGCCGTCAATTTGAGTAAGCTCTATCGAATCTTCTTGAGCGAAATTCACATTTGGTACTAAAGAATAAAGTAGTAGTTACCAACATAGTTTGCCTAACATATTATATTGCCATTGAGCATACCTAATCGTCCTCGATCATTTAATACTTGTGTGAGGGACTTCTTTATGACATCTAAAATATTTCTATCCGAACAAACCGTCTCTGATCGCCTAACTTCGGACAGTTCTTTTTCGTCCATAAGCTGATATCTGACGGCCGATAAAATGTCGATTTTATCGTTAGGACGAAGGTGGTCTTGGTTTTTTTTGATCCACTGACAAACCGCACGGAATATATCCAATTCGTTAGCACACGCCTTGGGACGACTGAGAATTATAATTAATGCTTCCTAAAAATTAATATTTCTGTCACAACTAGTCAGCTAACAAGAGCAATGCTGATTTTTTGCTATAAAATTTAATTACGGCCGACAAAGATTGAGAATCTTCAGACTGCAATACGTCCAAAGCGTGTGCGTCGATAAAATTGATTGATGCGACTTCGAGTTCTTTGATTTGATAGTAAAATGCCACAACAAACAGTGCACTCACACTGTCAACATTGATGTTATTACACAAGTACTCGGACAGTGAAAATTGTAAGTTTGTAAAACGCCATATATTCGAGAGAATTAATAACTCCAAAATAACGTTACCCTAATACATAAAAAATACATAATATATATATATATATATATATTCGACAAATCCTTTTCTATAAAATATGTTTATATTCTAAATATATACATTACAAGTTACCTCTAGAACACTTAAATTCATTTTACCGAAATAAATATATTTAAGAAGTTCTTTAATTGATGTTGGTGATCCTGCCTCTATTGGCACCTCCTTTTGATAAGTTTCTATATGACCGTTACACAGTAATCCACTAAAAAAGGTATCGAATATTAGCATAAAAAAATGCATTGTATGTGCTACAACCAGTAAGGCACACTGTATGGGCTACTCAATTTACTTTCGTTTTGTTTGAGTATGTTAGATTATAATGAACAGCTATGTAATAAGTCATGCAATCAGTTTGCATAATTACTAAATCACTTGTTTACTTGTTTTACAAAAATATATTAATGTTGTCATAATATGTATAAGTGGTAATGGTTCGTAGTATCAATTTATATCAAGCAAGTAAACTAAAACTTATAGATTACAAAACGGTAAAAAATCTTAAGGCAATCGATGTTGCTGTTTTTTCAAAAACATTTAGGTTGGTTGATTAGGAAATTAGTGAGCCTAACCTAACCGTAAAAATCAAAAAATATTCTTTTCTAAAAAATAGTAAAAAAGTAAAAACAAATTTTACCATTAGAACAATTTACCAATCAATCAAGAAAGAGAATAATATGCTTAATGATATTATTACCTGAAATAACTACTGCGTGAGGCTAACAGATCACGATGGGCGGGAAACCGTTCATTATCTACAACTAAAACAACATCCGAAAACCTAAAATAAATATTAAAATATTTAGGAATATACTTATAAATACTACAGATGAATAATAATTTATGTATAATGTTAAATCTTTAAAAATAATACAGAGAAATTCCAAAAATAAGTTTAGTTATAAACTGCTTGTGTTTTTTATATACTTAATACATTTTGTATTCATATTAAAGGGAGTGTTTCAGAGATAGCTAAATAAGTATAGTTGATGTTGATGTTAATATTTAAATTTGTACATAGCATATTCCTATTAATTGTAGAAATAAATAGTTTTGAGCTGATACTTCAATAAATTTATTAATAATAATAATAATCTTACACGCTTTTACTACAACATAAATTAAAATATTCTGCTTTAAGGATATAATATTATTAATTGAATGGCATTAAAATTGAATTAATTGTGTTAACGATACTAAAAAAAAAAATTAAATAAGTTTAGTGATATTGTTTGTTCGTGCGGCAAATAGGATTCAAATCAAATTACGCGCGCCGCGACGTACCAGAGGCGTTTTTTATGTTGTGTGAAGTAATTTTATAGAATTACATACAACAAATGTTTTTATTTTTAATTTTAATGAGCAAAATTACATATACGGTCCATATTTAATAATATTTAATAGTAGAACCAGTTTTTGGATTCAGCGTCAAACGCTTTAATATTTTATCTTTAAGGCCGGATAAGGTCATATTATTTTTGAACGCTCCTCCTTAACACATACCATCAAAAAAGAATTTTTCAAAAAAAAAAAAAATGAATCTGTCGTTAATATACAATTAGTGACGAAATTTATGTCTATACATGCAAAAGTAATTATTCCTTCTATTAATACTTGTAAACTTTAATGTTGTTATAAGATTATGCTTTTTCTATAGTGGATTTTGACTGCACTACAATTTTAGGTCTACTAGCATGTAATAATTAAAGAAAATTAGAATAATTAATTGTGTTAAGGATACTGATAAAAACATTTTAAATAAGTTTAGTGATATTGTTGAAGCCGTAAGCAGCCTTTCTATATAATGTCATATACACATTGATCACTAGCTGTAGATTAAAGATAGTTAATCAAAATTTAAAAAGAAACTTTTAATGATTTTTAAAAAGTGCATGTTGTAGACGGTTTTATGATATAAAGCTTTAAACTGAAAATGGTATAGGAGAAAATATAGAAAACATAGTATCATTTACATTGAAATATAATGAAGACTTTAGATATGAATAAATTGCAGTAAGAAAACTAATTATTCAAATTCTCCCATAGTTCTTAAATAGTATGAGGCAGTAAATAGAGATGGTAAGAAATAGTAAAATCTAAGATATGTTATGTTAATTGTTCATTATTTGTATGTCTGTATTATTTTTTTCAATCTTGTTTTGTCCTTAATACTTTTTGAAATTTTCATGTCTTAACTCTGGCACATAACGAAAAATGTGTTATTTACTTAGTGTTATAAAAAAAGGGTTACCACACGGAGATGGGGTAGTGGGTGGGAATGAAGATGGGATGGGGTTGGGGTGGAAGATTGGGGTAGGAGTTAGGGGTTGGTGATAGGGGGATAGAGATAAGGGTGGGAGATAGGGGTGAGAAAAATGGGTTGGAGAACGGGGTGAGTGATAGGGGTGGGAGATAGTGGTAATAGATTGGGGTGAGAGATATGTTGTATTCACAACGATCAAATTATAACTGAAAAATAAATTCAATGTAAATTAGCAAGTTAATTTCCTATGAATTGTTTTGGGCCAGATATTATGAAAACACTAAAATATTAGGCAGAAACTTGATATGTTTACTAGCCACCTTAGATAATAGCTTGTTTCTGTACTCTAAATTATTTCAATACTTCAACTAGACATGAAAATAGTCTTTCGTGGTTGCAGACTCGCCTGAGAAACTTTCCTATTTTTATTGCTTTATTTTTTTAAATGTGATAATTTTATATTTCATAAATAGAATGTTTTGTTTATAAGAATTATTTTTTTTTCCTAGTTCAATTTTTTTTTTAAGGGCATGTTTTAGTAGGCAACACTGTTACAACACTGTTATTATACAAATATTGTACAGGTTATTACACGGGTTAAGTGGTTAATACTAAATAAAATGTAATATTCTTTATAATTAAAAATCACCCGTCCTTTACATCTAATGGAATCTTATAAAATTTCATAATACATACTCTTCTTTTAAAAACGTATTGCGATCGAAACGAAGACATTCGTCGGTCAAGAAATGAGTGTGATCAATTTGCTCGTCACCGGCCGATTTTCCGATGACGATGGATTCTCGGTAGGACCAGAGTATGCTAAAATATAAAATTAATTTTCCAAATGAATTTGTATTGTTTATTTACAGTTTGAATTAGCGTCCAGCAGTTTGATTTAACATCAATTTGTTTAAATGGTGAATTTTTATATTTTAAATGAAATTATAATAGTAATTGTATGTCCAATACAATTAAATAAAATTGTGTAGTTTAGATTTTTAAAAAAATAATAATGGTAGTTTTGATGGACGAGTGCAGTAAAGTTTTACGAATGTAAAATAATTGAATAATTTTTCATTTATTTTTAAACATTGTTTTTTAGTTTTTCAAATGAAAAAACAACAATAATTTAATTGCTTGTTTGCAGTACGGTTTAATAATAATTGTGAAATCGTTTACCATTTTTAGCAATTAATAACATAAAATTAAGGACAGATACTAACCTTCCGTTAAACTTGTTAAAAATATCAAATTAACCTCCACCAGAGCTTTTTAGCGCTTAACTTAAACATTATAACTAGTCAGCAAGGAGGTTTTGTGAAAGGATGAGTAAATCTTAATAGGCCATCTTTTAGTGAGAAAATACAGCAAATTGCGATAATTACCATAATTGGGTTCAGAATATATCGCTTAAGATTATATGCTTCAATTATAAGAAGGCAATTATTTACGTAGATACAAATAAAATATATTACGTACCCGGAGTTGACCTTAAAACAATGAGTACAATAAAATAAAATATAAACACCATCATGTTATACGTGTTAATATGATTTATGAACACTATACAAAACACAACGTCCGTAGGTATTGAAAGCTAACGGGAGTAAAATGTTTTGATATAATAGCGCACAATTTTTTAGCATACGCGATGGTGTTTTTCATAGAAAGAATTATGTATACAACTGGTGTGCAAATTTTGTGCGAGGCCTCGATGAATTCGATCGTATTTTTTCGAAATTTATAGACAAGGTACCTGTAAAATAAAAAAAATATTCTCGTTTGTTATTGTGTTTTAAATTCATGTAACACTATTGTCGTATTTAAAACGGGATTATCGGTTTTTAGAAAGTCAAAAACACGGGGGCCAAAAAAGGTGAACCATGATTTTTTTTCTTGAAAAAAATTTATCGAGAAAAAAAAATTCTATCCGAAGCTTCTTTGAATACAAGAAGTGTTTTCTGTTTAACAAATAGATTTTTAAATTGTTTTATAAAAAAATATGACTCTTGTTGATGGTATATAACCCCGATGAACCCCTGTAAATACGACACTAAATTAAATTTATCATGATTATTGATATGTACGTGTTTTTTTCTTCTCCATCGGTCGTGCTATAGGCGCCTTTAAAACAATTTACCACTTGCTATTCAAAGAAGGTTTATTTTTCCCTTAAGATAAAGGCAGTGCTTCATGAATATATTTATGGTATTTGGAGGCTGGAAGACGAATATAAGATACATTTGTTACCGTCACATTTAGCCGCCCGTTACCACTCGCCTCCAAAATTATGTATTTCTAGCAGTTTACCCGGATTAGCATGTAAGCCATTATAGGTAAGGGAGACAACAGACACACGGGACAATGCCAGGACACCGATGCCCAGTCAGTTGACTTACTGCCATCTTCGCAACCTAATTAATCCAAAGCCATTACTTATTATTTCACGTTACTTTACTCATTTTAATTAAAGGTTATGGTCCTATGAAATGATATTATAAACTTCAAAGTTCAATCAAATTCTATTTCACTCAAAAACGAAAAATAACAACTTATGCACATCTATTATATTCATTATAGAGGTTATTATAAGAGATTTCAAAATCACCCCTTCCCTAAATCCTCTTACCAAAGGTGGAAGAATTACAAGGACCTTAAAATAACATTGCATTACGAAAAAAAATAAAAATGATCGACGTAGGTCGTTTTTTATTATTATTCTAGAAAATCGTCAAAAGTCGGGTTGGCCATGAATTTCTTAAGACTTTGATTTTTTCGATTCGTAAATTGTATAAAAATACTAATATGTAAAACTATAACAAGTAATAACATATAGGTTTTAAGGTAATTTATAATTCAGATAAGAAAATTGTGTTTTCAAGTTGACTCTTAGGTGAGAATTCGATAAATAATACCTGCATAGAAAATCATGTTTTAAAATATTTGTTTACTTTTGAAACACACGTGCCAGTGTGCGAAATTATAAAAAATCATCCCTCTTTAACAATTAAAATATTTTATACACCTATCTCCTGGTCTTATCATATCATTAATGACTTATTGGTTCGATTGGCCTAAAACAAGACCTCTAATTTGTATACAATTTTCCACCATCTTCATAGTCTCCGCCAATTTAAATATTTTAAAATTGAACGGAACACAAAGCAATAGGCATTTTTAAAATTGGTAAAACTTTTTTTACCGGACAAAAAGTTCTTTATGCAATTGTCACGGATGAATGAAGGTTTCCCATTACAAAAACATTTAATCCTTTTTTACCCTGGATCTCAATCAAAATGTGTTAAATAAAGCACACAACTATAGACACAGCAAAGTCAGACGCGTTTTTGGAATTCTAACAAAGACATTTGGAATACGCTATCAAAAACTAAAAATTTGTCCAGACAATCTTGATAAACAGTTTGTATACATATTTTTTTAAGAGGAGACGATAATAATTTGTGGCATCTAGGCGAGTTATAAAACTTTAATACAATTTTGGGCATACAAAATTTGCTCATAATCAGGGGAAATGCAACCAAACGAAGCATTCATCATAAGAGACTGCTTTAATTCTTATTTCATTTCAAATGAGGACAGTGTTAAATGGTAAAATTATAAGATTTATAGAAAAAAAATATTTAATAATACTACATTTTTAGCTTCGATTTGGTACTTTGGGGAGTAAAAGTTGAAACCGTTTACTTCTTCTCAGACGAAATTTGGAAAAAAAAACCGTACGAGTTTTTAAGTTAGAACTTTTACTGGCTATAATTTTGAGAAAAAGAGTCGGATCGAGCTGAAATTTATTGGCAAATGTTTATTTGGTATGCCCGCACACGTCAGTTGTATCAAATTGAAATAAACTCATTTCCCACCCCCTTAGGGGGGTTTCTTATTTTTTTTTGTTTTTTTAGTTTTTTAGCCGTAATTTTAAGACATGTAAGTTGAAAATTTGTCAGTAGTTAGAACTCGTATGTATTCATAACATATTAAACGGAAAGCAAGTTCGGCACTACAGTTTTATTTTAATTGCTGGAAAACTGTGTTTTCGCAGATTGCGTATTTATAAAAACACCTAAAATCTTTAAAAAAAATAATGTATCAAATTATTAAAACAATTTTATGTATATCTATGCAGAATGATACTAGATTTGTGCTCAAGTACCACTTTTGATTTTAAGTTTACACAAATTCAATTAATTTTTTTTTTACTTTATTTCTTTCTGGCTGATTAAAATGTAGAACTGATATTAAAATTAGTAATCAACGACCCCAAAAACATATAAATTGACCACCCTACTTGTCGAATTTTGTCACTAATGGAATGAGGTAATCCGAAATTATTGAGTTTTTATCAGCCTACTAAAATCGTCAAATGTGGTTTTGGAGAAATAAAACGTATAATTACAGACAAACGTGAGCTAATATTGTTATGTTACAAAAAACCAGTACAGTGGGTTCGGTGCATAATGGGGTAGGTCATAGGTTTACAGGAATTTTTAAATCTAAAAGTGATAAAATCACATTCGAAAAAACGCTTCGAGGCAAATCGGTAGTTAGTATTTTCAAGCTAGTACAGTCCAAACCAAGCACAGTATAAACCTGCAAAGTTAGAAAGTATTAAATTGAGGTGCTGTATTTACAAATAAGCATTAAAGCGTTTATTTCAAAGTGATTTTATTCAATTTTATCACTTTAATTTATAAAAGTACCTGTAAATTTGTGACCTCCCCGTCTCCACTTTGCCCCGACCCCGCTGTACTGGTTTTTTTCTATACATATATAAAACTAAATTCGAAATACTGACAATTACCCTACATTTTTATAGTTGTCTTTGTAGAAACATGGGTTGTTGGGCATTGAGGGTAATGTGAGATTATTTACAGGGGGGTTCGGGTTATTTTCAAGAGATTTGTGGTAACGTCTGTAGTAGTCTTGGGCAACTTGTAATATTGTTTTTTTTGTAAATCAGAGTGTGAAGTATGGTTTAAGATGTATGGTGATGCATTAATGATGAGACGGAGTATTTTATTTTGTGAGACTTGTATTTTGTTAAGGTTTGAATTTTTAGCTGAACCCCAGATTTGGACTCCATATGTCCATAGTGGCTTAAGTAAGAGTTTATAAAAGGTTAGTTTTATGTAAAGAGGCAACATCGATATTTTCGAAAGTGATTTTATCACTTTCTGATTTAAAAATTCCTGTTAACCTGGGACCTCCCCGTCCCCACTCTGCCCCGACACAACTATGTTCCGTTCCCAATATGCCCTGACACCCACTGTACTGGTTATTATCAACAAATTACAAAGCAATAGATTTTTACAATGTGCATTATTTTTTGCAAGCTTTAGAGGAACTATACTCATCGATTAATATGTCATCATACCCTAAACTTTTTGTGATGTGCGATTGATTTTTTAATATAGCGATACTGTTTATTTAATGCACTAAATAATCGCTCTAAAGAGCAGTTTGATACGGGACAACATAGATACAATCTCAGAGCAATATTTACATAAGGGTTTGAAGGGGCTTCAAATCCTTCATTTTTAAGTGTTAGACACATCTCTATAACTGATTCGCTAACTGAAGATGGACTATGTACAAATCTGATGGCGCCTTTAAAAAATTGGTACCCAGAGCGATTATT